>NC_143033.1:38022500-38185000 GCF_057628025.1 Oncorhynchus mykiss | reverse complement strand
CTGTGTCTTACGTATCCTCAGATCTGCTGACGACCTGCTTAAAGCCTCCTCATGCTCTATGGACTGTTCAATGCCTGTAGGGAACAGAGCGAGAAGGAGAATTCATCTACCATTACCAGTAGCATTTATTCAGAAGGTCTAATTAACGAAGAACATGGGCCTCGTTTCCCCCAGAGCCTTCGTAGCGTTAAGATCTTAAGATCATCGTTAGAACCTTCTTACGATGGATCATTAGTAGCCCAGGTGTTTCCCAGAGCCTTTGTTAGTAATGTGGCTCTTGAAACCCATGCACATCTACGAGTGATCCAGATGAGTGATCCAGGCCACTCATAGAGCAGCCAAAATGCATTGTTAGAGCTTAATTTGACCCCTTTCGTCGCAGGAGTAAAATAATCTTGCAGCAGGATGATTTTAATATCTGAATAAATATTTAGAATCGCCGCCAGTGGGCAGCTGGAAGTGGTGTTAGTATATGAAATGCAGTACCGTACCTAATGTACATTGTACTTTACATAGGCTAAATGCAGGCTTCAGCACATCTCTTGTGAATTCTTATGTGGATTATAAAACATTTACATATTTGTAGATGTATTTTTCGTTAAGGAAAATCTGTTGTTTTAGATCAATTGTTTTATTAAATGTTGAAGACAAGCAATAGGCAGACTCAATACCTGTGTGGTCCAGCAGTTACAGCCACTGACCCGACACACATATGCCAGAGTTGGCATGGGTTCGAAACCGGCACACTGCCCTTTGACTCATGGATGAACGGCAAAGATTATGGCTATTCTGACAAGATACATGTCTCTTAGCCCTAATAATGGGAGACATTTCCGCCAAGTTGGGCCTCTCTCTTCCAACGTGACAAATAGTGACCAGTCTAAGTCTACATTAGGCCCACAAGTTAATTCAAATCAATTGCATTTATTTCAATGTTTTCAAGAAGTAAAATGAATCGTCTCAGCTCAACCAGATCGTCTTTGGATAGGCTCAAATACATAAAACATCTTGACAACTTTAAGAAATAAAATATTAAAAATACACACACAATACAGGCTTTCAATCCACACCAAAGACCAGAACTATACAAAAAAATATAAATAAATATAAATAAAAATATATCTAAATATATATTTCAACGATTTTACTGAGTTACAGTTCTTATAAGGAAATCAGTCAATTTAAATAAATAAATTAGGCCCCAATCTATGGATTTCACATGACTCGGCAGGGGCACAGCCATGGGAGGGCAAAGGCTCACCCACTGGGGAGCCAGGTCCAGCCAATCAGAATGAGTTTTTCCACCACAAAAGGGTTTTATTACAGACAGAAATACATTCCTCAGTTTCATCAGCTATCCGGGTGGCTGGTCTCAGACTATCCCGTAGGTACAGAAGCCGGAAGTGGAGGTCCTGGGCTGGTGTGGTCACACGTGGTCTGTGGTTGTGAGGCCGGTTGGACGTACTGCCAAATTCTCTAAAATGACGTTGGAGGTGGCTTATGGTAGAGAAATGAACAAATTCTCTGGCAACAGCTCTGGTGGACATTTCTGCAGTCAGCATGTCAATTGCACGCTCCCTCAAAACTTGAGGAATTGTATTGTGACAAAACAGCACATTTTAGAGTGGCCTTTTATTGTCCCAGCACCAGGTGCATCTATGTAATGATCATGCTGTTTAATCAGATTCTTGATATGTCACACCTGTCAGCTGGATGGATTATCTTGGCAAAGGGAAAATACTCACTAACAGTGATGAAAACAAATGTGCGCACAAAATTTGAAAAACATTTCTGGGACATTTTATTTCAGCTCATGAAACATGGGGGACCAACACTCTACATGTTGCGTTTATATTTTTGTTCAGCATGTATATTGACAAATTATACATAGCCAAACTAGAAAATGTAAACGAGCATCCACAGTGGAAGAAAGTTTTTCGTTGTACAGTACGCCTACATCTGTCAATCAACTGATGGCCCAAATCAGCTCATCAACTCAACCAGGGAAACAAACAGCCTATTATAGGTTCACACCTTTCATTATGTAACAATGGATAGGCTAACGGGTGGTCCGATCGAAGGTAAAAAAAAATAAAAAATAAGGTGTTAAACACATGAAAAAAAAAAAAACATTGAAAAAAAAATGGTTCCTGATCTTGGACAGACACTTCAGAACAAATTTCCTTTAGATTTGTTGGGGCAGGACTATCTGTTTAATGTAGTGAATTTGTTATTCAATGCTATTGTATGGCCTAATAGCAGTAAGGCCCAAAACATTATTTTTTATACTTCAAAAATACTTCTTAAAATTCTAAATCAAATGGCAAAATTATCCTTGATATGACCTTCTTAAAACAATTCCATATAGGTTTAGTCGAAACACCCAGCTTAGACTGTATAGTGGCAAAAATAATGGGCTAAATACATGTAAAAACAAAAATAAACATGTTTCCTCATCTTTCTTATCTCTCAGATATAGGACAGACATTTCAGAACACACTTCCTTTAGGGGGGGGGGAACTATCTGTTGTTCCATGTAGTGAATCTGTTATTCAATGCATTTGTATGGGCTAATAGCAGTAAGGCCACACTCTTTTTTCCATCAAATCATTTTTTTATATAAAATCAAATGGCAAAATGATCCTTGGCATGACTTTCTTTTAAAAAATCCATACAGCTTAGTAGATCCATTGTCAGTATTGTGAAATATAATATTAAGGTAAGATTTGAATGGAGAAAGCTGATCCGAGGGCAGCGCTGCTTTTCTTTCAATCCAATCAGTATCGACACATGGTCTGACGACGCACTTAGCCAATGAACGTTCTCTCTACTTGCTTGTTTGGGTAACACTTAAAAAGTTGGCTAGTAAAGAACAATGCATCTGGTACAATCATCCCAATGCTGAAGTAACTAGGAAACGAGGCCCTGGTTTAGTTTTTTAAGAGAATCTGGCCAAAGGCGGCAACATTATTTAGCGTAGAGAGGGAAGTGTGTTTGCAACATACTTTTTAACTTGGAGCGCACTTTGTTCGCAAACTTCTTTATGTCCGTCATCAACTGCTCCAGCTCTGCCTTCGTTTCTGTTGATACAGAGTAAAAAAATAAAATACAATTTAAATCACAATTTTACCCAACAAAATCAACACGATTGCAACAGTGAGTTTGTTTCGGTTTCTTCCAGGAAAGAAAATAACATCAAAACACCCCAGCCATATCAACAGATGCTGAAATGCTTTAAACTAATACATCTTCCTGAGAGGGGTAAAAGAATCCTAAATAAACCAAAATAACACATCAAATGGAAGATCAGGGATGCTTTGGTGGTGATGACCTAGTTCCTGTTCCTGTCCTATCCCACATCAGCCAGCTACCAGCATCAGTCATCTTCTCAGTGGGCTGCACAGACTACACCACCCACACAGAGATATGGTAATTTCACCCTACTTCTAAGCCCTATATACAACCTTGGGCTAGGTCTCAATAGTCAAAACAAGTGGATCCCTGTTCTCATATCCTTACCCTAATGATCTAGAATGACTGGATAGGTGAAAGTAATATGTTGGTTTGAGTTCCTACATGTTTCTCTCATATATCCTGTGTTTTCAGCTCGGTGTGGGTAAAGCTCCTTTTCTGTTTTTATTCCTCCTAAAAAATTATGTCTGGAGTAAGAGGAAGGCAGCCACAGCCACTCATCAATTATGAATAGGAGAGTGATGGCCCAAAACCACCACTAGACCCCACAATAGCTTGTTAGTGTAGCTCTGTGTTCTTTATATACTGTACACTCCTTGTAGTCCTCCTGATTTGCAGAAATCAGACTCAACCCCCGTTTGGAGATTTTATTCTCTCTTCTAGAGGCTGAGAGGAGAGACATTCACATAAGAGGCTCCCTTTGGCTCCAAGACAGCTCTGTCTTCAGTGGGTGAGTGTGAGTGTCGTGTGCGTGTGTGCATACCTGTGTGTGTTTGCATGTGTGCGTGCATAAAACAGACCGTCTCTGTTATGGTATGTGTGAGGAACCCTGGCTCTTCTCGCTAATCATGCATCTGATCAGAATGCAGCAGCAGGGGCCTCCTGAGTGGCGCAGCGGTCTAAGGCACTGCAGTGCTAGGGGCGTCGTTACAGACCCAGGTCGAACCCAGGCTGTATCACAACAGGCCGTGATCGGGAGTCCCATAGGGCGGTGCACAATTGGCCCAGCGTCATCCGGGTTATGGGGGGGTATGGCCTGGGGGGGCTTTACTTGGCACATCATGCTCTAGCGACTCCTTGTGGCAGGCCGGCCACCTGCAAGCTGACCTGGGTCGTCAGTTTAACAGTGTTTCCTCCGACACATTGTTGCGGCTGGCTTCCGGGTTATGCGGGCATTGTGTTAAGAAGCGAGGTTTATGCGGGTCATGTTTCAGAGGAAGCATGACTCAACCTTCTCCCGAGCCCGTTGAGATAAGATCGAAATTGGGGAGAAAAATGGGGCGCTGACAACTCATTTCTGCCTGCTGTAACCCTGACAACGAGGGTAGGCTGAGTGTGTGGCAAAACAGGGAGGTCAAGTTCATCTGTTGCAGACGAGGAGCTTGTTTGTGTCACATTCGGCGGCACTTTAATGGGGGCAAAGGTCTTCTCTAACCTGCATTAATGATGCAGGGTTCTTCCTCTACTTCGACAGTGACCTGGGAGCACATAGATGTGTTAAGGCTTAAATACATCCAAACGTCATGACGAGACAATAAGTTGTAGGAAATCTTGCCAAAATCGTCATAGCATCAAATAACTGAACCCATGCTTCTCTCTCTGTGTAGCGCTAGGGTAGTGACTGCCCTATTGATCAGGGCAGGGGTGTCAAACACATTTTTACACAAGGGCTACACTGTCACTTTTGGAATTTTCATTGCTCCCTGACTGTCTAGAATTATTTTCGATTACTGTTAGCAAGCTGGTCGGGTGAATGAAGTATACATGATCATTTCTACAGTTTCTATTCGTTTTTAGTCATTTCAATGACAATTGAGATTGTGTTCCCTCAAAAAAATAATGATATTTATTTAACTCAACCCCTCCCGTATGTTTTGACACCAATGGATTAGGGCCTCTAACTGAAAACAAAAGAATGACTACTGACTAGAGAGAGGTAATCAGTATTATTACCTCTCCATTTTATGTGGATTATCTTCCTCCATCCTCAACGTGTCTCCAGAGTGGACACAAATCAATGCAACACACTTCCTCTTGTTTAGGTGGGTTCCATTGAGCTGCTGAAGGGCCAGGTTTCACAAAGTGTAGGTTTGACTGACTGTCTCTCAACAGCAAGTCAGCAGTCAAGGTAGCATTGCCCTTGAGTATTACTCTATGCATTAAACAAGTAGTGTAGCCAATGGACTGTGACAATAATGTCTTAACAATATGGTCATAAGATACTTTTATTCAAAAGAACTTACAATCCATGTTATGCTAGTTGGAGCGCTGAGTGGGTGGGGAGTTGAATCTGACGTGTGTGTGTGTGTCCCTTGAGTGATGAAAATGTGATGAAAAAATATTTTTATACTCGGTGACAGATGAAGAACATGCTTCACTTTGATTCCCCTGCCACTTCTCTAATGACACCAAAACAGATCAACAAATTAAAGCATTTCTCTCTGTACTTCAGTGAAATGTCATACGTGTTACTGTGAATTCAACACAGACACTTTCCTACGCTAGCAAGAGTGCTTTGGTAATTACACCAATATTCATCTAATATGAATTAATGGGAGATGGAACATTGCATCTCTCTCCAAATGCAACCCAGGGGAAAAATTGCCCAACGTGAGTAGTCTATAATTGGAATGTATTAATATTTCACTTGACGTGTCTGTCGATGAATATAAATGCAAATGGAGGCTTTTCTTTTTCCATCAGCGCCTTAAGCCCAGTGGTTCTTCTCTGCAAGGAACCTCTCTGCAAGGAACCTCTCTGCAAGGCCAACCAGAATGCATTGGAGATTAGTGCTTATTAGGGAAATCTCTTAATTGGCCATGTTTAACAGTTTTTGATTGATAAAAATAGGAACTTTTATTTTTACGGGGGGGGGGGGCAAATGCATCCATGCATAACTACATGTATTATTTTATACAATGCAATTAAATGATTATATTACAACTTCCAAAGAAAACAGAAGGATATTTATACACTAATTAAAATTAAGTTGTGGCACATTGACTCACTAACTTACATACTGAAAGTAAGTGTGGTGGTGTCGCGCACACACGTCTCTCCAGAGAGTGAGTGACCTTCCACACCAACAACACCAAAGTCCTCATGCCAGGGCATTCACATAATGGGCTGTTCTCCACCTCAATTCAACAAGTAAATTCTCCAATTCCGAACTTAACAAGCAGTGTTTGAGTCTCCTCTCCTTTTCACACATTACATGTGCTGCCATCACTGATAAGAAAACAGTAAGGGTGTGAGAAGAATACATTGTGGGTTGAGAGTAACATAGGGCTTGCTAGTATAGCATGTGGGCTCAACAGATTTATTTATTATTTATTTACCTTTATTTAACCAGGTAGGCAAGTTGAGAACAAGTTCTCATTTACAATTGCGACCTGGCCAAGATAAAGCAAAGCAGTTCGACAGATACAACGACACAGAGTTACACATGGAGTAAAACAAACATACAGTCAATAATACAGTATAAACAAGTCTATATACAATGTGAGCAAATGAGGTGAGAAGGGAGGTAAAGGCAAAAAGGCCATGGTGGCAAGGTAAATACAATATAGCAAGTAAAACACTGGAATGGTAGTTTTGCAATGGAAGAATGTGCAAAGTAGAAATAAAAATAATGGGGTGCAAAGGAGCAAAATAAATAAATTAATGAAATACAGTTGGGAAAGAGGTAGTTGTTTGGGCTAAATTATAGGTGGGCTATGTACAGGTGCAGTAATCTGTGAGCTGCTCTGACAGTTGGTGCTTAAAGCTAGTGAGGGAGATAAGTGTTTCCAGTTTCAGAGATTTTTGTAGCTCGTTCCAGTCATTGGCAGCAGAGAACTGGAAAGAGAGGCGGCCAAAGAAAGAATTGGTTTTGGGGGTGACTAGAGAGATATACCTGCTGGAGCGTGTGCTACAGGTGGGAGATGCTATGGTGACCAGCGAGCTGAGATAAGGGGGGACTTTACCTAGCAGGGTCTTGTAGATGACATGGAGCCAGTGGGTTTGGCGACGAGTATGAAGCGAGGACCAGCCAACGAGAGCGTACAGGTCGCAATGGTGGGTAGTATATGGGGCTTTGGTGACAAAACGGATTGCACTGTGATAGACTGCATCCAATTTGTTGAGTAGGGTATTGGAGGCTATTTTGTAAATGACATCGCCAAAGTCGAGGATTGGTAGGATGGTCAGTTTTACAAGGGTATGTTTGGCAGCATGAGTGAAGGATGCTTTGTTGCGAAATAGGAAGCCAATTCTAGATTTAACTTTGGATTGGAGATGTTTGATATGGGTCTGGAAGGAGAGTTTACAGTCTAACCAGACACCTAAGTATTTGTAGTTGTCCACGTATTCTAAGTCAGAGCCGTCCAGAGTAGTGATGTTGGACAGGCGGGTAGGTGCAGGTAGCGATCGGTTGAAGAGCATGCATTTAGTTTTACTTGTATTTAAGAGCAATTGGAGGCCACGGAAGGAGAGTTGTATGGCATTGAAGCTTGTCTGGAGGGTTGTTAACACAGTGTCCAAAGAAGGGCCGGAAGTATACAGAATGGTGTCGTCTGCGTAGAGGTGGATCAGAGACTCACCAGCAGCAAGAGCGACCTCATTGATGTATACAGAGAAGAGAGTCGGTCCAAGAATTGAACCCTGTGGCACCCCCATAGAGACTGCCAGAGGTCCGGACAACAGACCCTCCGATTTGACACACTGAACTCTATCAGAGAAGTAGTTGGTGAACCAGGCGAGGCAATCATTTGAGAAACCAAGGCTGTTGAGTCTGCCGATGAGGATGTGGTGATTGACAGAGTCGAAAGCCTTGGCCAGATCAATGAATACGGCTGCACAGTAATGTTTATTATCGATGGATAATAACTCTTGATGTATAACTAGGCTGTAATGAAAGAGAGGTTCAGAGGTAGTATGCTATGACCGTGTGTGTGTCTGTAGGAGGCAAATAGCCTCCTACCATTTCGCAAAAATCTAATTTCATGATCTGTGGAGGTTACCACCTACCTTTTCCCTCTCCCTTGTTCCATCTTGCATCCTTTCATCCAGGGAGGAAGAGTAGAGGAGAAGAGTGACTTACTTTCGTCAGGATTGGGGGCAGCCAAGATGGCGCTGTGTTGTCTCTTCACCTCCTCCACCTTCTCTGAGAGCTCCTCGATGAAGCCTCGGATCTCCTCCACCTGGTACAACAGAGAGGGAGACATTATACAACAAGCCCACTCGAGGAGGCCATCCACAAGCAGACCAGGTAATGATGTAGGACCCAGAAAGAAGCCCATTTTTAAAAAAGCATAACATCTATACTTAATATGATTTCTGTTTGGACAAATGTGTTATATCACTCAGATTTGGGGAGACAAAATCTGTTAGCACATTAGAGGCCAATTGCCTAATCAAAACAGGCAAGCTAACAGAGCTTTTTACTTGATGTAGCCCATGCAGTCTCTGTAGATATGCCCTCAATATAACTGTCATAAATATATCAAACAGTATTGGGCCCATTCCATTCGGCTCCTGAGTGGCGCAGCGGTCTAAGGCAATGCATCTCAGTGCAAGTGGTTCAAAACCATGCTGTATTACATCCCGCCGTGATTGGGAGTCTCATAGGGCGGCGCACAATTGGCCCAGCGTCGTCCGGGTTTGGCTGTCATTGCAAATAAGAATTTGTTCTGAAATGGCTTGCCTAATTAGAAAAAGGTGAAATAAAAAAAATATATATCTATCAGCCCTATCACAGCACACCACACTTAGTTATAGGCCTCAGTGATGTCATCGGCGTGCAGTGTGTGTCTATAGGGAGCTGGTCTAAATATCACTGGTGGAGGAGAGAGACATTGGTTACGTCAATGTGTATATTCCACCACTACGGACGCTGCACAGTGCCTGGTAGCTAGGGAGATTCTCAGCTGAGTATGGTGCTCCTCTACAGCTCAGCATGGTGTAGTATTTAAGTGTGCTGTTAGAGAGCTCAGACACTGCATGTGGGCAGCCTGATGGGAAAATGCCTGTTAAAGTAGAGGAAGCAATGCCAGGAAGACTTCAATGAGAGAGAGGAGAGCAGAGGGGATTTAAGCTATTATACCATCACATTCCCGTGGAATAAGTTGTACTTAGAGCTAAATTAAATTTATGTATTGATTTATCCACTTTTATTTGATCAGGTAACTTGATTTAAGAACACATTGTCTTGGGAATATAGGAAGAGGTGCATCATGGGAGAGGTGAGGGGGAGGTTTGATTAAGCCAGTCAGAGGGTAAGGAATCGGATGCTAAAATAATGAAATCAGCAGGTTCAGAACAGTGCTGTATGTACCATGCTAATATCAAACACAGATAGCTAATTTCTCTGGTCCTCAGATAGGCCTCTATGGGGGTGGGGCTTGGTGCTATGTTTGATGGCTTGATGTGTATCTCGATACGGCATGGGCTCTTTGCTGACTGATCCCTTACTTTGGAAGAGGACTGCTCGCGCAAGATGTGTCTGAAGTAATGACGCAGGAGCTTGAACATCTGTAATTGGGAGCCCAAGACATTGCCTACCTACAGTGAGATGTATCGACTTCAGAGCTCAAATGCTGAGCACAAACATGGCAACCCCGCTGCTTCACGCATAACAAGGGCCTGTTCAGTTATGGAAGTAGCTAATGTTAGAAACAGGATCAACTCCAGCTGAATTACAGATTAAATCCTCAACTCAGAGTCAGCACCACTTACAGGTGAGGCTGAACTAGGGCTGCACGATATGGGCAAAATAAAATATATAATAGTGATTTCTTTACCAAATATTGCGGTTTGACACACGATATAGATCAAAACACTTGAGTAAAGTGTTGGAATCATAGAAATATAATGACTTACAGTGTATATTAAGACGCAAAGAAGAAAACAGCACCGTTCTTGTTTGGAACAATAGGTTGACTCCATATCACCCAACAGAACGGTATCCAGTATGATATTGAATCTAACAGAGGAGGAACTGTGCTGCTTGAGTGACAGGGGGCGGGGCTTGGTGTTTGTGGGAAGCAGCCGCAAGAGAAAGAAAACGGAGTAAACTATAGAAACGGACGTTACATGCAGCTGAGATGCATTTCAAAATATTGCATGCGATATGGATCTCGTGCAATATGGATATTGAACATGTAAATATTGTGATTTCATTATGAATTTGATTAATTGTGCTGCCCTAGGCAGAACCTTCCATGCCTTTTCCTGTCCACGGAAACCAATGCTAATGCTAAAGGAGTTAGCCTATATTTGTGTAAATGCTGCTGGTGGGTTTTGTTTTCTGCCCCAAATCTACAAGAACCACTGAACATTTGGCCCAGTTACCACTTGAAATTAGGGTCCACAAGTAGGCCAGGTCTGGTTGCCATACCTAACCATATGTTCAGTGTAAAAATGCTAGACCTGCCCATAGTCAAAGTGCCAACTCTCCCCTAGTGCTCATATCCCACATTTGTACCAAATCTGGACCATATGACATAAGTTCCTGTGCCAGCACTGAGACATATATGTTGCACCAAAAAAAACGATATGGCCCACAGTCGGCTGCTGTGTACGTTAAGATTAAACCAGTGTAAAAGAGTAAGATGCAAATGGTGGGAGAAGAAGGCAAGCCAAACGTTGCTTCAACACATTATTATTTAACCTCGAATACAGGGTTCTTCTTTGCAACTTTAGATGATGCTAATTGGACCTCTTAGCTAAATTACAAGTATTCAGCAGAAATATGAAAGGCACTTGATGAACAATGTTTTGTATAATTTAATGGACCTCAGAATTTCTGATTTAGCTGTCCTGTGCAGTGCCTGTGTACATCTCAGTGGTGTACATAGACAGAGCACTCGCCGCTCACACACACACCTGGGGCTTACCTGTACAAAGAACTCATCCATAAATCGATCTTTTTCCATGTTGACTGCCACATCATCTTCTTCCTCAGTCTCCTTCCCCTAAAGGTGCATAGACAAGGCAATATTAACAGAAATGAATACATTTTCAAAATGTGGATGTAGAAAATGCATCTAAAAAGCATCAAAGAACATCTGCCTAGAGCCTGAAAACCAGATTTAAAAAATGAACTGGCAACTTCCACATTTGTCATGCCTAGTGCAACTCTACTAGTTTATCTAACGTCAACAACAAAGTAAAATAATTATTCGCAGCCAGAGAAAAAGACGCCTGTGATGACAAAGGATCCGATTGATCCCCAAAAAGAAGGCGAAATCAGGGAAGGATGGCTCTCTCTGGGGGATTCGTGTAGGAAGTGCTATCCTCATCACATAGACCTTGGCAGCTGGGGGTGGATGCAATGAGTCCTTAAAAGCATGTATGTTTAATTCCTCTACCAGAGGGGGTCCTTGGGGAGGTTCAGGACGTGGACACAGGGTCAGGGTTAATCTCCTCTGTATGCTGTCTCTGTCACATCTCATGCATTTAATTAATCTTATCTAGAGCGACTTACAGTTAGTGCATTCATCTTAAAGATGCAATATGTAACTTTTTGGGCGACCTGACACAATTCAAATAGATATGTGAGTTATTGATCGGTCATTCTAATTGAAAGCAAGTCTAAGAAGTGGTAGATCTGTTCTATGTGCGCCATTTCTATGCTGCCCGTGCTTAAATTCATTTTTTCATCTTTTACTTTCGGTTTTGTACACCAGCTTCAAAACAACTGAAAATACAATATTTTTGGTTATGGAAAATGTATTTCAGAGCAGATTAGATGCTACAATGATTCTCTACACTATACTTGCTTGTTTGGTCACAAAATGAAATTAGGCTAACTACTATCATTTTTCAGCTGAGCAATTTCTGCATATTGCATCTTTAAGATAGCTAGGTGGGACAACCACCGTAACGACTAAGGCAAAACGGGTTATTGGACATTTTTGCAAATACATTACAAATAAAAAAAACAGAAATACCTTATTTAGGTATTCAGACCCTTTGCTATGTGACTCAAAATTGAGTTCAGGTGCATCCTGTTTCCATTGATCATCATTGAGATGTTAACAACTTGATTTGAGTCCACCTGTGGTAAATTCAATTGATTGGACATTATTTGGAAAGACACACAACTGTCTATATAAAATGTACCACAGTTGACAGTGCATGTCAGAGCAAAAACCAAGCCAAAGCCAGGCTTTGGGGACAAGTGTCTTTATGTCCTTGAGTGGCCCAGCCAGAGCCTTGAACCCAATCGAACATCTCTGGAGAGACCTGAAAATAGCTGTGCCTCGACGCTCCCCATTCAACCTGACAGAGCTTGAGAGGATCTGCAGAGAATAATGGGAGAAACTCCCCCAATACAGGTGTGCGAAACTTGTGGTGTTATACCCAAGAAGACCCGAGGCTGTAATCGCTGTCAAAGATGCTTCAAAAAAGTACTGAGAAAAGGGTCTGAATACTTATGCAAATGTGATATGTTTTTTATTTTTAATACATTCGCAACAATTTCTAAAAAACAGTTTTTGCTTTTTCAATATGGGGTATTGTGTGTAGATTGATACGGGGGGGGGGGGGGGGGGTGTAATTCATTTTAGAATAAGGCAGTAATGTAACAAAATGTGGAAAAACTCAAGGCTCAATGACGATGTTGGTATACATGGGTGGGAAATGCTAATTTATCAACACCTAGAGCCTTTGCTACCTCAACAGCTTGAATCAGGCAATACATTTTTCTACCCATACCCATTTTCTTTCACTGATCACCCAATTCCCACTGACCTTTGGCCTCTATTGAGAAGCATTAGCCAGCCACAGAAGGAAATTAGCCTCCATGAATATCGCCTTAAAGCTAGCCTGGCATGCCAGAATTCGAGACGCCTGTAATAACACCAAGACATCAAGGCTAGTGAACAAGCAGGAAACCAGATGAAGACAGATCAAATTATATCATTCCAAAGATATCCAGCAAATAGGATGAAAATATACTTGGGAGCAAAATGCAATTAGCAGAAACAGGCTATTGATGCCATTGTAAACTCTGCTTATCTAGAAGCATATTGGATTTAGACTTTACTCATTATAATAAAATCTTCAAAATGTAATCAAGGTATGACTACTTGTAAGCACAGATTTGATTGTTTGTCTCACAATAAATGTAAAAAAAGGACAATTGATGGTTGACATCAAGAGAGGTGGAGGTTGATGATGAACCTAATAGTCCCCATGGAAGTAGTGGGGGAGCGTTTTCACCGTCACACACTCATCCTGCTCCTACACATAGGCTGTGGGAGGGCACAGGAAGGGAGACAAGGGTTCCTGGCTCTATGCTGCTACACCATAGTCATTACAGCCATCAGCTCACAGTGACACCACATTATCTCCATTAGCCTACACGTTCCACGACACAAAAAACCCACACACATGCAAACACCGTCCTCTCACCCACACACACACCCTCCTCTCACACACGAAAGAGAAAGGGAGGGCGATAGAAAGAGGGGTGACCACTCCACCCCCCCCCCCCCCTTCCCCGCTCTATGGTTAGGGAGGACATGCCTTGTCACGACCGCCGTTCTGCCGACTCACTCTAACTCCAGCTCCATCTGCACACTCATCATCACACTCAGAGAAAGCAGTCAATGCTGTCACTGGCAAGTGTTACATAATATTTCAAGTGGTCAAAAGGAACCATCAATAACATTAAAGAAGTGTCATAGCTGAGATATTAAAGATATTATGTAGACAACATGTAAGCATTATATACTAACCAAGAACTGGCCATGGGCAGTTTGGACAATCCCATTGCTTTATGCTGTTCTACAATCTACGAGAGGCCCTTGAGAAGTACAGTATCTAGAGGTTTTCATAATGGGCACCAGTGAATACACAATTCAACACTGGCATTCACTAACAGACATGATGCATCTCTGAGAATACACCAAGATCTCAAACAACTAAGAACAGCATTGGTATAGCACTCTAACCATCGGACAATAGTGATCGGGGAAAATGTAAAAAAATACAATCGAATACATATCGGGATATTAATTTTGACAATACATCGTATTGTTTTGACAACATCGCAATATTCTTTTTACGCTAGTTGTCTGTACCTGCACCAAAACATCAGTATTTTTCCTTCATTGCTTGTTTTATTTTCTTTAACCAGGCAATTCAGTTTACAGTGACGGCCTACTCCGGCCAAACCCTAACCCGGGCAATGCTGGACCAATTGTGCGCCGCACTATGAGACTCCCAATCATGGCCAGTTGTGATACAGCCTGGAATCGAACCAGGGTCTGTAGTGACACCTCTAGCACCGAGATGCAGTGCCTTAGACCGCAACGACACTCGGGTGCCCCATCTCCTATTTCAATAGAGAGCCAATTTGTTTTCAGCATTTCAAATCATATCTTATTTGTCACATACACATGGTTAGCAGATGTTAATGCGAGTGTAGTGAAATGCTTGTGCTTCTAGTTCCGACAATGCAGTAATAACCAACAAGTAATCTAGCTAACAATTCCAAAACTACTACCTTATAGACACAAGTGTAAGGGGATAAATAATATGTACATAAAGATATATGAATGAGTGATGGTACAGAACGGCATAGGCAAGATACAGTAGATGGTATTGAGTGCAGTATATACATATGAGATGAGTATGTAAACAAAGTGGCATAGTTAGTGGCTAGTGATACATGTATTACATAAAGATGCAGTAGATGATATAGAGTACAGTATATACATATACATATGAGATGAATAATGTAGGGTATGTAAACATTATATTAGGTAGCATTGTTTAAAGTGGCTAGTGATGTATTTTACATCATTTCCCATCAATTCCCATTATTAAAGTGGCTGGAGTTGAGTCAGTGTGTTGGCAGCAGCCACTCAATGTTAGTGGTTAACAGTCTGATGGCCTTGAGATAGAAGCTGTTTTTCAGTCTCTCGGTCCCAGCTTTGATGCACCTGTACTGACCTCGCCTTCTGGATGATAGCGGGGTGAACAGGCAGTAGCTCGGGTGGTTGTTGTCCTTGATGATCTTTATGGCCTTCCTGTGACATCGGGTGGTGTAGGTGTCCTGGAGGGCAGGTAGTTTGCCCCCGGTGATGCGTTGTGCAGACCTCACTACCCTCTGGAGAGCCTTACGGTTGTGGGCGAAGCAGTTGCCGTACCAGGCGGTGATACAGCTTGACAGGATGCTCTCGATTGTGCATCTGTAGAAGTTTGTGAGTGCTTTTGGTGACAAGCCAAATTTCTTCAGCCTCCTGAGGTTGAAGAGGCGCTGCTGCGCCTTCTTCACGATGCTGTCTGTGTGGGTGGACCAATTCAGTTTGTCTGTGATGTGTACGCCGAGGAACTTAAAACTTACTACCCTCTCCACTACTGTTCCATCGATGTGGATAGGGGGGTGTTCCCTCTGCTGTTTCCTGAAGTCCACAATCATCTCCTTAGTTTTGTTGACGTTGAGTGTGAGGTTATTTTCCTGACACCACACTCCGAGGGCCCTCACCTCCTCCCCGTAGGCCGTCTCGTCGTTGTTGGTAATCAAGCCTACTACTGTTGTGTCGTCCGCAAACTTGATGATTGAGTTGGAGGCGTGCGTGGCCACGCAGTCGTGGGTGAACAGGGAGTACAGGAGAGGGCTCAGAACGCACCCTTGTGGGGCCCCAGTGTTGAGGATCAGCGGGGTGGAAATGTTGTTGCCTACCCTCACCACCTGGGGGCGGCCCGTCAGGAAGTCCAGTATCCAGTTGCACAGGGCGGGGTGGAGACCCAGGGTCTCGAGCTTGATGACGAGCTTGGAGGGCACTATGGTGTTAAATGCAGAGCTGTAGTCGATGAACAGCATTCTCACATAGGTATTCCTCTTGTCCAGATGGGTTAGGGCAGTGTGCAGTGTGGTTGAGATTGCATCATCTGTGGACCTATTTGGGCGGTAAGCAAATTGGAGTGGGTCTAGGGTGTCTGGTAGGGTGGAGATGATATGGTCCTTGACTAGTCTCTCAAAGCACTTCATGATGACGGAAGTAACTGAGTCGTTTACAGAAACAATGGTGGTCCTCTTGAAGCATGTGGGAACAACAGACTGGGATAGGGATTTCATATCCATGACTGATTGTTTTCTCATGGCTCTCGTCCATCTGCAGCAGACATATTGTGAGCAATATGGTTGGAACATCGAATCGCAATTAAATTACAGCATCGAGTTGCAATACATATAGAATTGTGAGCACCGCAATATACACTACCGTTCAAAAGTTTGGGGTCACTTAGAAATGTCCTTGTTTTTGAAAGAAAATCAAAAAATGTTCCATTAAAATAACATCAAATTAATCAGAAATACAGTGTAGACATTGTTAATGTTGTAAATTACTATTGTAGCTGGATTTTATGGAATATCTACATAGGCCTATTATCAGCAACCACTGTGTTCCAATGGCACGTTGTGTTAGCTAATTGTTAGAGGAATTCTAAATTCCTATATGTTTTGTAGCCAAAACCAAATTCGCACTCTCTCTATTTCATTAATGAGTTGTAAATTCATTAATTATGCATGAAATAGATCGAGACCAGTCTTAAAAGTCAGGTAATAGCGTTTAATTCAAGAGAGTACTGGTTACATACACATTTTTCCACAGGTTATAAACTGAAAATGACGTCATCAGTTTCTCACACTCTCTCCGATCCACACAATAGCGCAGTGTCTTCAGGTCTGGAGACTGTCTTCTACTCCCCTCATAAACCAAACATTCCAATCTGTCTAAAGAGATATGCCATCCCTCTCCCTTAAACCCAAGGTCCAGACAATTAATTCATTTTACTTACATTTTCAGTAACAGCTTAACCAAGAACCCATACATTTCATACCATAACATAATAGTATTAAAATAGATGGTTCTAATTTAAATGTATACATAATTAATAATTTCAACCATAATTTCCTCCAACACTAATTCAAGTTTATCATTTTAAAAAGGCTAATCATTAGAAAAACCTTTTGCAATTATGTAAGCTGTGCACAGCTGAAAACGGTTGTGCCGATTAAAGAAGCAATAAAACTGGCCTTCTTAAGACTAGTTGAGTATCTGGAGCGTCAGCATTTGTGGGTTAGATTACAGGCTCAAAATGGCCAGAAAGAAATAACTTTCTTCTGAAACTCGTCAGTCTATTCTTGTTCTGAGAAATGAAGGCTATTCCATGCGAGAAATTGCCAAGAAACTGAAGTTCTCGTTCAACGCTGTGTACTACCCCCGTCACAGAGCAGCGCAAACTGGCTCTAACCAGAATAGAAAGAGGAGTGGGAGGCCCCAGTGCACAACTGAGCAAGAGGACAAGTACATTAGAGTGTCTAGTTTAAGAAACAGATGCCTCACAAGTCCTCAACTGGCAGCTTCATTAAATAGTACCCGCAAAACACAGTCTCAACGTCAACAGTGAAGAGGCGACTCCGGGATGCTGGCCTTCTAGGCAGAGTTGCAAATAAAAAGCCATATCTCATACTGGCCAATAAAAATAAAAGATTAAGATGGGCAAAAGAACACTGGACAGAGGAACTACCTAGAAGGCCAGCATCCCGGAGTCGCCTCTTCACAGTTGACGTTGACACTGGTGTTTTGCGGGTACTATTTAATGAAGCTGCCAGTTGAGGACTCGTGAGGAGTCTGTTTCTCAAACTAGACACTAATGTACTTGATAATTGGCCTCTGTATGCCCATGTAGATATTCCATTTAAAAAATTAAATTTAAACAATAGTAATTTACAACATTAACACTACACTGTATTTCTGATCAATTTGATGTTATTTTAAAAAGGACCAAAAAAAGTAGTTTCTTTCAAAAACAAGAACATTTCTAAGTGACCCCAAACTTTTGAACGGTAGTGTATCTCGTATCGCCATCAAAGTATCGTGAGGTCCCTGGCAATTCCTAGCCCGATTGGACAACATACCCACCCATGCCGTACACTTTTTGAATCAAATGCCTGTGTGATGATTCCACACCGGCACCAAGTTCTCTCAGACCCCCATATCCAGTCAGATGCATGCAGGGCATGGCAAAGGTGATAATAATGCATAACCCTATTGGCGGGCTACAGGATCTGCATACACAAAACCATCTATAACCAATTCCATTGGCTTCCTATGGTCTCAAAAACAGCTAATTCAATTCGCAGCAGTCATCTCCAGAATCCACACACACAGAGTCACAGCATGTCTTCCTACACTGAACAACTCAGAAGCAACATTGAGTAGAGATGAAGTTAGACACTGCATAATTTGGGAAGATGAAACTAATTACGGATTTAGGTGTAGCTGGATCTACTCAACAGTTGGCTTAGGAAGTGGATCTCACCATTAGACCACTTTTGATGTCTGAAAAATGTAAAATGTAAAATGCCTGATGTAAACAAATCAATCTAATAGCTGATATGTCAGCACCATGGACAGTGACAGAATCCCAAACTGTTGAAATTCAGCACCACAGAACATTGGACAGTGACTGCAACTCATTATTGCACTGAATATGAGAGGAAATATCACCCTCCAGTCATGCTATGTCTTGTGGTGTTTAACAGCCACCGCAGCATGACGTTCCAGTGTGAAATGGCTTTTTTAATAGCAGCAAGCTGTGGAGCCTGAAATGGATTTGAACTTAATGTAGAGGTTTAACAATGACTGGGCAGTCATACACTGCATGACCAAAAGTATGTGGACAACTGCTCGTCGAAAATCTCATTCTAAAATTATGGGCCTTAATATGGAGTTGGTCCCCCCTTTGCTGCTATAACAGCCACTCTTCCGGGAAGGCTTTCCACTAGATTTTGGAACATTGCTGGGGGGACTTGCTTCTATTCAGCCACAAGAGCATTAGTGAAGTTGTGCACTGATGTTGGGCGATTAGGCCTGGCTCGCTGTCGGCCTTCCAATTCATCCCAAAGGTGTTTGATTGAGTTCAGGTCAGGCCTCTGTGCAGGCCAGTCAAGATCTTCCACACCAATCTCACAAACCATTTCTGTATGGACCTTGCTTTGTACACGGGGCATTGTCATGCTGCAACAGGAAAGGGCCTTCCCCAACCTTTTGTCACAAATTTGGAACAGAATCGACTAGAATGTCATTGTATTCTGTAGCGTTAAGATTTCCCTTCACTGGAACTAAGGGGCCTAGCCAAACCATGAAAAACAGCCCCAGACCATTATTCGTCTTTCGACCAAACTTTACAGTTGGCAATATGCATTCGGGCAGGTATAGTCCTTCTGGCATCCGCCAAACCCAGATTTGTCCATCGGACTGCCAGATGGTGAAGCGCGATTAATCACTCCAGAGAACTCATTTCCACTGCTCCAAAGTTCACTGCTCCAATGGCAGCGAGCTTTACACCACTCCAGCCGACGCTTGGCATTGAGCATGGTGATCTTAGGCTTGTGTGCAGCTGCTCGGCCATGGAAACCCATTTCATGAAGCTCCCGACGAACAGTTATTGTGCTGAAGTTGCATCCAGAGGTAGTTTGGAACTCAGTAGTGAGTGTTGCAACCGAGGACAGATGATTTTTACACACTACGCGCTTCAAAACTCGGCGGTCCCGTTCTGTGAGCTTGTGTGGCCTACCACTTCGTGACTGAGCCATTGTTGCTCCTAGATGTTTCCACTTCACAATAACAGCACTTACAGATGACAGGAGCAGCTCTAGCTGGGGAGAAATTTGACAAACTGCCTTGTTGTAAAAGTGCCATCCTATGACAGTGCCACGTTGAAAGTCACTGAGCTCTTCAGTACAGGCCATTCTTCTGCCAATGTTTTTCAATGGAGATCACATGGCTGTGTGCTAGATTTTATACACGTCAGCAACGGGTGTGGCTGAAATAGCTGAATCCACTAATTTGAAGGGGTGTATTTTGGCCATGTAGTGTATGTAAGAAATTGTCCCCCTCTATAAAAAGAAAAATCTTGACTATCTGTGAAACCATTCCTAGATTACATTTGGGATATCACTCATGTGAGACGGACTGCGATTGGTCAGTGTGGTACCTCTCGGGGAGAAACCAGGTGTCGACTGTCATCCACAGATGCTAACGCAGCTCCTCTGAGAACTGAGGAATGCCCCCTTTCCCCCCACTGTGTGTGTGAGATAGAAAGGAAGCGCTAAAGTGATAGTGCCTTCGGAAAGTATTCAGACCCCTTGACATTTTCTACATTGTTACGTGACAGCCTTATTCTAAAATTTGATTAAATCCCCTCAATCTACACACAATAGCCCATAATCACAAAGCAATAACGGGTCTCTTTTTTTTTTTACAAAAATTGACATAAGATTTACATAAGTATTCAGACCTTTACTCAGTACTTTGTTGAAGCCCCTTTGGCAGCGACTACAGCCTTGAGTCTTCTTGGGTATGACGCTACAAGCTTGGCACGCCTGTATTTGGGGAGTTTCTTCCATTCTTCTCTGCAGATTCTCTCAAGCTCTGTCAGGTTGGATGGGGAACGTTGCTGCACAGCCATTTTTAAGTATTTTCAAAGATGTTGGATCAGGTTCATGTCCGGCCTCTGGCTGGGCCACTCAAGGACATTCAGAGACTTGTCCCAAAGCCACTCCTGCCTTGTCTTGGCTTTGTGCTTAGGGTTGTTGTCGTGGTGGAAGGTGAATCTTCGCCCCCCGAAGTCTGAGGTCTTGAGCACTCTGGAGCAGGTTTTCATCAAGGATCTTTCTGTACTTTGCTCCATTCATCTTTGCAGCGATCTTGACCAATTTCCCAGTCCCTACAGCTTAAAAACATCCCCACAGCATGATACTGCCAACATCATACTTCACCTTAGGGATTGTGCCAGGTTTCCTCCAGGCGTGACGCTTGGCATTCAGGCCAAAGAGTTCAATCTTGGTTTCATCAGACCAGAGAATCTTGTTTATCATGGTCTGAGAGTCCTTTAGGTGCCTTTTGGCAAACTCCAAGCAGGCTGTCATGTGCCTTTTACTAAGGAGTGGCTTCCATCTGGCCACTCTATCATAAAGGCCTGATTGGTGGAGTGCTGCAGATATGGTTGTCCTTCTGGAAGGTTCTCCCATCCACACAGATGAACTCTGGAGCTCTGTCATTTACGAATGATGCACTGTGTTCTTGGGGACAGTCAATGCTGCAGACATTTATTGGTACCCTTACCCAGATCTGTGCCTTGACACGATCCTGTCTCGGAGCTCTATGAACAATTCCTTATACCTCATGGCTTGGTTTAGCTGTTACATGCATTGTCAACTGTGGTACCTTTTGTAGACAGTTGTGTGCCTTTCCAAATCATGTCCAATCAATTGAATTTACCCAGGTGGACTCCAATCAAATTGTAGAAACATCTCAATGATGTTCAACGGAAACAGAATGCACCCAAGCTCAATTTCGAGTCTCATAGCAAAGGGTCTGAATAGGTATGTAAATATGGCATTTCTGTTTTTATTTTTAATAAATTTGCTAAGATTTCGAAAAATCTTTCGCTTTATGATTGTGGGTTATTGTGTGTAGATTGCTGACGATTTTTTTTGTATGTAAACATTTTAGAATAAGGCTGTAAAGTAACAAAATGTTGAAAAAGTCAAGGAGTCTGAATTCTATCTGAAGATGAACGTGATTTAAAATGTTAGTAAGGTTTCACTGAGATGTTAATTGACTCAAGATCGTTAATAAACACTTGGATATAGCCTATCCGATAATATACAACAAGCCTATGTGGAATTAAGGGGAAAAGTAAAGCACTACACATTCGGAGAAGGCACGTTAATAAAACAATAGTTAATACACCGTTTTCTATAGGGCTGAAGCTAGAAGCTAATTCATTAATAATTTGGCACACTGGCTAGACTACAAGTGAAATCACATTGGGGGAAAAAAAGTTTCACTCGCGCTTTTATGAACAATTCCCATATAAAGATAATGTACAACAACTATCCTAAAGGACAACATTCTACGACACCTGACGGGTGCCAATGTTTTCACCGTCCTCTCACACGTTGCGTTTCCATATGGACGTGTGGAACAAGTTTTACCTTGATAGCCTACTTAGCAAAACGGTTCCCCAGAAATGTACATCATTGTTATGAAATGACAATAAATACTTAAAAAATATGTTCTACTCTAAAACAACTGCTTTCCAACTCCCACGAAATAAGTGAGGCGCACCTTCCGCCCAACCCCTCCGAATAACCACCGTTTGCTTCTGGGGTCTTGAATACAGTAGGGTAGAATTACAAATATAATCACTTACCACCCTTAGCTCGTGTGTACGGTCCTTCATCGTGAATGAACAACTTTTCCACTTGTTTCTACAACTAGGTTGATGCTCCTTATATCCGTACTCTCGAGTCAGGGTTTTATTTTATTTTCCGTGAAGAGAGCAGCGGGCGCGCGCAAGGGGTGTAGATCAATCGAGAGCGCGCGATAATCTCGAGGCACAAAATGTCATGAATTTTCTTGACATCAATGTATTAGAAATATCACTTCAACAAACAAAAAAAATCGTAATTCTTTTCGCAGAGATGAATATCACGATACCCACTTTCAGGATTAAAAGAGAAACAAATTGCATGGTACAGACTACAATATAGCAGACACATTTTAAATGGGCCTCCTTTACAGATTATGAAGAATAAAAACTGGCATTCAAAATGACTGTTTTGGGAACAGTTCATATATTATCAAAATTATTATCACTTTAAAAAACATATCTATGTTTTACACACTAGCGCCACCTGGTGGAGGAGATCGCTGCAGTTTAGCTGACGCCTCATACGCATGGTTTTACTCTGATTCCTTCGAAACATCGCAGACAATATAAAATGTCAGACTCATCCTTTAATTAATTTCTTATATTGTATTTCATGGTAAGGTAGAAACGTTTACAAAAAGTGAACATACTTCCTTGGTGTCCACATCACCAACAAACGAACATGATCCAAGCACACCAAGACAGTCGTGAAGAGGGCACGACAAAACCTATTCCCCCTCAGGAGACTGAAAAGATTTGGCATGGGTCCTCAAATCCTCAAAAGGTTCTACAGCTCACTGTAAAATATACACCTGTTGAGTGAGTGAGTGAGTGAGTGAGTGTGAGAGAGAGAGAGAGAGAGAGAGAGAGAGAGAGAGAGAGAGAGAGAGAGAGAGAGAGAGAGAGAGAGAGAGAGAGAGAGAGAGAGAGAGAGAGAGAGAGAGAGAGAGAGAGAGAGAGAGAGAGAGAGAGAGAGAGAGAGAGAGAGAGAGAGAGAGAGAGAAAGAGAGATGTTTTTTATTTTGAGGTGTTTTGAATCATGTCACGTCTATGCTAATACATTAGGGCTCAAATTTGCTAGCTAGCTAATCCAACATCTGTAACAATGGATTTGAGAGATAAACACTCATTATTTAAATAAACATTTGGAGAGGAAATATAGTTTAAATGTTGTCAACAATTATTTGATTCTATTAAAGCCAACCCCATCTGTTTTGCCCCAAGGGTCGTATACACATCGGTTTTATTGCTAAACAACCCACCCGTCTATTGCCTACTATGCCAATTTCTCTGTTTTAAATGGGCCATAACTCTGTAATTTTTATATGCCTGTAGAATATATGATTTTCAACAATGTATTGAAAAGTTTGCCAAATAATTAAAAATATATATTTTCCATATTCATGTTTATATATTTCTTTATATTCATAAATGAATGTAAGAAATGTTTTATTGAAAACAAAATTCCTACTAATATTACAGAGCAAGATGTAATATTTGCACCCCAGTATCTCTACTTGCACACTCATCTTCTGCACATCTATCACTCCAGTGTTTAATTGCTATATTGTAATTATTTTGCCACTATGGCCTATTTATTGCCTTACCTCCCTTATCCTACCTCATATGCACACACTGTATATAGACTTGTTCTATTGTATTATTGACTGTGTGTTTGTTTATTCCATGTGTAACTCTGTGTTGTTGTTTGTGTCGAACTGCTTTGCTTTATCTTGGCCAGGTCGCAGTTATGAGAACTTGTTCTCAACTAGCCTACCTGGTTAAATAAAGGTGTTCTCAACTAGCCTACCTGGTTAAATAAAGGTGTTCTCAACTAGCCTACCTGGTTAAATAAAGGTGTTCTCAACTAGCCTACCTGGTTAAATAAAGGTGTTCTCAACTAGCCTACCTGGTTAAATAAAGGTGTTCTCAACTAGCCTACCTGGTTAAATAAAGGTGTTCTCAACTAGCCTACCTGGTTAAATAAAGGTGAAATAAAAAAATACATTAAAAAAAGCTTCATATGACAGCAATGTTTGCAGTGTAGCACCTAGAGATGAAACATTATGGAGTCTTAAAGGAGACTTGGGTAAGACCATAATGTCATAAATATGCCAACATTGAATCATTATTTCACAATTATGCTTTTAGATATAAATGTCTAATATACTGTACACTCCCATATGTATTTATTTGGACAGTGAAGCGTAAACTTTTAATTTGGCTCTATACTCCAGCATTTTGGATTTGACATCAAATGTTTCATATGCGGCAACAGTACAGAATGTCACCTTTGGTTTTGAGAGTATTTCCATAAAAATCGGTTTACCGCTTACAAATTAAAGCACTTTATGTATCTAGTACCCATTTGAAGTTGTCATAAGTATTTGGACAAATGTAGTAGTCAAAAGTTTAGTATTTGGTCCTATATTCTTAGGACGCAATGGCAACATCAAACTTGTCACTCGACAAATTTGTTGGATGCATTTGCCATTTGTTTTGGTTGTTTCAGATTATATTGTGCCCAATATAATTTCCACCTGGCTACCCCTACCCCGGTCAACAGCTCTGCACCACCCACAGCCCAAGCCTCCCCATTTCTCCTTCACCCAAATCCAGATAGCTGATGTTATGAAAGAGCTGCAAAATCTGGACCCCTACAAATCAGCTGGGCTAGACAATCTGGACCCTCTCTTTCTAAAATTATCTGACGCAATTGTTGCAACCCCTATTACCAGTCTGTCAACCTCTCTTTCATATCATCTGAGATTCCCAAAGATTGGAAAGCTGCCATGGTCATCCCCCTCTTCAAAAGGGAGACACTCTAGACCCAAACTGTTACAGACCTATATCTATCTTACCCTGCCTTTCTAAAGTCTTCAAAAGCCAAGTTAACAAACAGATCACCGACCATTTGGAATCCCACTGTACCTTCTCCGCTATGCAATCTGGTTTCCGAGCTGGTCATGGGCGCACCTCGGCCACGCTCAAGGTCCTAAACGATATCATAACCGCCATCGATAAAAGACAATACTTTGCAGCCATCTTCATCGACCTGGCCAAGGCTTTTGACTCTGTCAATCACCGCATTCTTATCGGCAGACTCAACAGAGCCTTGGTTTCTCAAATGACTGTCTCGCCTGGTTCACCAACTACTTCTCTAATAGAGTTCAGTGTGTCAAATTGTTGTTGTCTGGACCTCTGGCAGTCTCTATGGGGGTGCCACAGGGTTCAATTCTCGGGACTCTTTTCTTTGTATTCATCAATGATGTCGCTCTTGTTGCTGGTGATTCTCTGATCCACCTCTACGCAGATGACACCATTCTGTATACTTCTGGCCCTTCTTTGGACACTGTGTTAACAAACCTCCAGACAAGCTTCAATGCCATACAACTCTCCTTCCGTGGCCTCCAACTGCTCTTAAATACAAGTAAAACTAAATGCATGCTCTTCAACCGATCGCTGCCCATACCCGCCTGCCCGTCGAGCATCACTACTCCACACTACTATGTGGACACTACTATGTGGACAACTACAAATACCTATGTGTCTGGTTAGACTGTAAACTCTCCTTCCAGACTCACATTAAGCATCTCCAATCCAAAATTAAATCTAGAATTGGCTTCCTATTTTGCAACAAAGCATCCTTCACTCATGCTGCCAAACTTACCCACGTAAAACTGACTATCCTACCGATCCTTGACTTCGGCGATGTCATTTATAAAATAGCCTCCAACATTCTACTCAGCAAATTGGATGCAGTCTATCACAGTGCCATCAATTTTGTTACCAAAGCCACATATACTACCCACCATTGCGACCTGTATGCGCTCGTTGGTTGGGCCTCGCTTCATATTCGTCGCCAAACCCACTGCCAGCAGGTCATCTACAAGACTTTGCTGGGTAAACCCCCGCCTTATCTCAGCTCATTGGTCACCATAGCAGCACCCACCCATAGCACGCGCTCCAGCAGGTATATTTCACTGGTCATCCCCAAAGCCAACTCCTCCTTTGGCTGCCTTTCCTTCCAGTTCTCTGCTGCCAATGACTGGAACAAATTGCAAAAATCACTGAAACTGGAGTCTTATATCTCACTCACTAACTTTAAGCAACAGCTGTCAGAGCAGCTTACTGATCATTGCACCTGTACACAGCCCATCTGTAAATAGCCCACCCAACTGTAAATAGCCCACCTCATCCCCATATTGTTATTTATTCTTACTTAATCTTACTCCATTTGCACACACTGTATATAGATTTTTCTATTGTGTTATTGACATGTGATAAACTGTTTATCACGTGTAACTCTGTGTAGTTTGTGTCACACTGCTTTGCTTTATCTTGGCCAGGTCGCAGTTGTAAATGAGAACTTGTTCTCAACTGGCCTACCTGGTTAAATAAAGGTGAAATAAAATAAAATAAAAAATATATAAATTCATGGTAAATAATGTATTGTGTCATTTTGGAGTCACTTTTGTTGTAAATAAGAATGGAATATATTTTTCTTAATACTTCTACATTAATGTGGATGCTACCATGATTATGGATAATCATGAATTAATGATGAAAGTTACAGAGGAATAAATATCGTGAGAGGTTAGCATGTCTTGGGGGTATGATCTTTGTGCCTCTAACTTTCACTTATCATTATTCATGATTATCCGTAGTCATGGTAGCATCCACATTAATGAAGAAGTGTTCAGAAACATTTTACATTCTTAATTACAAAAAGTGACTCCAAAATGACACAATACATTATTTATCATTAATTTCTACTGGGCACAACATAACCCGAAACACAACCAAAACAAAAACTGCAAATGCATCCAACAAGTTTGTAGAGTCAGAAGCTTGATATAGTCACTCCGCGCTAACAATATGGGACCAAATACTAAACGTTTGACTACTTTAATACATAAGGGAATTTGTCCAAATACTTACACTACCGTTCAAAAGTTTGGGGTCACTTAGTTTAATGGGCAAAAAATGACATTTCTAACATCAAATTGATCTGGAATACAGTGTAGACATTGTTAATGTTGTAAAGGACTATTGTAGCTGGAAACGGCAGATTTTTCATGGAATATCTACATAGGTGTACAGAGGCCCATTATCAGCAACCATCACTTCTGTGTTCCAATGGCACGTTGTGTTAGCTAATTCAAGTTTATCATTTTAAAAGGCTAATTGATCATTAGAAAACCATTTTGCAATTATGTTAGCACAGCTGAAAATGGTTGTGCTGATAACAGAAGCAATAAAACTGGCATTCTTTAGACGAGTTGAGTATCTGGACCGTCAGCATTTGTGGGTTCGATTACAGGCTCAAAATGGCCAGAAACAAAGAACGTATACTGAAACTCGTCAGTCTATTCTTGTTCTAAGAAATGAAGGCTACTCCATGTGTGAAATTGCCAAGAAACTGAAGATCTCATACAACAAGGTGTACTACCTTCACAGAACAGCACAAACTGGCCCTAACCAGAATAGAAAGAGGAGTGGGAGGTCCCAGTACACAACTGAGCAAGAGGACAAGTACATTAGAGTGTCTAGTTTAAGAAACAGACACCTCACAAGTCCTCAACTGGCAGCTTCATTAAATAGTACCTGCAAAACACCAGTCTCAACGTTAACAGTGAAGAGGCGACTCCGGGATGCTGGCCTTCTAGGCAGAGTTGCAAAGAAAAAGCCATATCTCAGACTGGCCAATAAAAATAAAATATTAAGATGGGCAAAACAACACAGACACTGGACAGAGGAAGATTGGAAAAAAAGTGTTATGGACGGAAGAATCTAAGTTTGGGGTGTTCGGATCACAAAGAAGAACATTTGTGAGATGCAGAAAAAATGAAAAGATGCTGGAGGAGTGCTTGACACCATCTGTCAACCATCGTGGAGGCAATGTGATGGTCTGGGGGTGCTTTGGTGGTGGTAAAGTGGGAGATTTGTACAGGGTAAATGGGATCTTGAAGAAAGAAGACAATCACTCCATTTTGCAACGCCATGCCATACCCTGTGGACGGCGCTTAATTGGAGCCAATTTCCTTCTACAACAGGACAATGACCCAAAGCACAGCTCCAAAATATGCAAGAAATATTTAGGGAAGAAGCAGTCAGGTGGTATTCTGTCTATAATGGAGTGGCCAGCACAATCAACGGATCTCAACCCTAGTGAGCTGTTGTGGGAGCAGCTTGACTGTATGGTACGTAAGAAGTGCCCATCAAGCCAATCCAACTTGTGGGAGGTGCTTCAGGAAGCATGAGGTGAAATCTCTTCCGATTACCTCAACAAATTGACAACTAGAATGCCAAAGGTCTGCAAGGCTGTAATTGCTGCAAATGGAGGACTCTTTGATGAAGAAAAGTTTGAAGGACACAATTATTATTTCAATTCAAAATCAGTATTTATAACCTTGTCAACTTCTTGACTATATTTCCTATTCATTTTGTAACTCATTTCATGTATGTTTTCATGGAAAACAAGGACATTTCTAAGTGACCCCAAACTTTTGAACGGTAGAGTATGTCACCTTCAAATGGGGGAACTAGATACATAGTGCTTTCATTTCTAAATGGTAAAACAGATAATGAATAAAAATACCCTTATATAAAACATTTGCCCTCAAATCCAAAGTGCTGCAGTATAGAGACAAACGTTTTAGCCTCACTGTCCAAATAAATACATCAGAGAGTGTGTCAACAATCCTTCCTCCAAAGGAACATTCTATAAATTAAAGTAGGCTATTAAAGTCAAAGACTAGATAGAGTTCAGAGAACAGAGATAGAGAGACCAGAGATAGAGAGACCAGAGAGGTCAGAAAGTAAGACCAAAGAGCAGAAAGTGAGGGGAGACCTGAGAAAAAGGGGTCATAGGGAAATATAAGAGAGCGTTTGTCTGTGTCTGTAGCGTACCTGTGGAGCAGTGGAGGCTGCTGAAGGGAGAAAGGCTCATAATGATGGCTGGAACGGAGCAAATGGAATTGCTTCAAACACATAGAAACCAGTGGTGGAAAAAGTACCCAATTGTCAAAAAGTTAAGATAACTTGATAGAAAATGACTCAAGTAAAAGGGAAAGTCACCCAGGAAAATACTACCTGAGTGAAAGTCTAACAATACTTGGTTTTAAATATACTTGGTATTCAAAGTAGGCTAAATGTAATTGCTAAAATATACCTAAGTATTACAAGTAAATACAAGTAATTTAAAATTCATTATATTAAGCAAACCAGACGGCACAATGTTGTGTTTTTTAAATTGATAGATTGCCAGGGGGAAACTCCAACACTTCGACATACAAACGAAGCATGCGTGTGTTAGTGAGTCCGTCAGATCAGACAGAGGCAGTAGAGACGACCAGGGATGTTCGTGTTTGCCTGTCCTGCTAAGCATAAAAAATGTTACGAGTAGCCTACTTTGGGGTGTCAGGGAAAATGTACGGAGTTAGAAGTACATTATTTTCTTTAGGAGTGAAATAAAAGTAAAATGTGTAATAAATATAAATACTACAGTAAAGTACAGATACACCAGAAACAAATGTTGCGTAATTACCATGACGTAACGCAGTGATGTGTCTCAAACATGTTTCTCACATTTGATTGGCTACTTTCTGTGCGCTTTCCAAGTACCAAGGTTTTTATTGGCCCGTTGCTGTAACTGGAATTGTTATTATTAGCTCCTTGCAAACATGGCGGAGGTCAGACTGAAATTTAGTAATGGAGCCTACAGAATTCTTCAAAATACATATCATCAGTTGCCTCTGAGGATTGAGGGCAACCAAGCTAAAGGCGCAATACAAGCCACAAGCTTGCTGACAGAATATCGGTCTGGCGAAGCTCAAGATAACCATGATAATACAGCCCGGGCCGGCAACTGGACACGGTTGCCGTTTCTCGGAATTCCTGAGGAGACTTTAAGAATTGAGAACTCAAGGTCCCTCAGCAGACTCACCGAAGGTGGATTTAAGATTGGATTTTGCCACGACCTTATATCAAAATGCGGTGAGGGGGTATTACAGTTAGGTTCTGCATGGAGGAATAACTTGTCGGACAGTGAGAATATAAGAGTACTCGATAGTGCTTCAAGGTGGTTTTATCTCAGTTCACCTCACCTGGCCGACACACAAGTCCATGTTATTGCCTCTAGAGCTTCAAGCTGGATAAGAAACGGTCTCGTGACGGCCACCATAACTCAAACCAGGCGCGAGCAGAGAAGATATCTGTGTATGGTGCGATTTGCCATCGGACAGTCGAGCTTTAGTTTGCGCCAGTCTCATGAGCAGTTATTTGTGAGAGCTTATGGCAACGGCAACATGTCTGAGCCCCTATATAAAAGCAGAACGGCATATTATGAAATCCTCCAGGTGTCTCCAACCGCCACGCAAGCTCAGATCAAGACGGCTTACTACAAGCAGTCTTTTGTCTACCACCCAGATAAGAATGCAGGCAGTGAGGAGGCTACGAACCGCTTCTCCAACATCAGCGAGGCTTACAACGTGTTGGGCAACAAGGGGCTGAGGAAGAAATACGACCGAGGCATTCTGAGTCAGGGAGACGTTACTGGAGCGAGCAAACCTTCCGCGAAGGACACCAAGAGCTCCTCATCTCAGCCAACGAGGGAGGCACGCCAGACTTCCGCCTTGGGGATAGACAGCAAGAACATTTTCGACTTTGACAACTTCATCAAATCCCACTATAAATCCCAGCTCATGAGAGAGGAGGAGCTGCGAGTTAGGAAGGAAGAGATTATGAGGAAGAAAGAGGCCATCAAAGATCAGGAGATGGGCAAGATGATGGAGATGGCTGTGGGAGTGTTGGTCATAATAGCAGTGTCTATTCTGGTCAACTTGAAACGGGGAGGAAATTGATTTTGCAAACTGACGCTGGACAAGCATAGGATGGTATTCTTTTCATCCACACTATAGGATTTATATGGGAAGGCTGATTGCAATGGTAAGGGACATGCCTTGTGCCAACTTGACACACCCTGGACTGGTTTCCATCTGTTCCATTCTTGCTGTATCCAGATGCCCTAATGAAAGCTGTTTAACCTAAGAATATATGTCAATAATAATACTGTAATAGATGTAATAGATGCTGATGATTGAGTGATTACTGGTGCTTTGGGTTGAGCTGTTCCACAATCACATGACTGCACTGTATCACTTGTGTGTTCGCATATAGTTCACTAGAAAATATAAATATTTAAATTGGAAATTGTTGGAAGTTTGATGTAGGAAGTGATGCAGTGAGGAACCAAAGCATATTGGTTTAGGCCTATATTGCAGTTTTGATTGATTCTGCAGTGTTGAATGAATTGCAGAACGGTGCAATGGTTAATTAGGCTAACGTTCAATATGGTGCTATGATTCAACTTGGCTTTTAAAAAGTTGTGAAAAGTGAATTTTATGTAATGAGCACAGTTTTAAGTGTGGGAAGTAAGCTGATGATACCTGGCTGCACAAGTTTGGACCTTGGCATCAGATAGCTCTTGATCATGAGTCTCAGTTCCATTACATTACACATAAGAGTCATTGGATGAAGGCGTCTTCTGTAGGGGAGTTTTGTTAAGATCCCTGCTGCTCGGTCTGAACATTAACACGCATCGCTTCCGATACAGTTTTGGAAGCATAAGTACCTTATCTTTCATATCAGTGAGAAATACTTTAAAAAAAGGTTAAATTGATACACACCTTAATAGGATTATGGTTCCCACACAGGCATATCTCCATTTTACAGCACTTGTTCAAGGAAAACAGATGGAAGCTATCTATTAGCTATCTAGCATGCTCTGAACACCTGTGCGTAAGCGTAACTCGGGAAGTGTAGAAGTTTAATTTAGTCGGATGGAGGCACCCATAGATGTATGGATCTGTGCAAAACTGCTATAGGTAAGTATATTTTTTATCTGAAGGATTCTTTCTCACTGATGAAGGATACTGTATGGGCCATATGTTTCGAAAGCCGTATCGCAAGCCATGATTATTGACGCTTCTAAACGTTGAAACACAGTGTCTGGATTGTATTTCACATGAGGCAGTCGTGGGCGAAGCAAATATAAAGCAGAATGCCAGCTGAGCAGCAGTTGTAGCTGGGTGAAAAGGTGCTTTTGAGAAAACATTTGGTAATTCAGTTTAGATGAGACTCCAGCAACGGACTAGTGCACTGAAGGGCCCTAGGTGGGCTTCTGTACTGGGCTCCTGTACAGAAAGAATAAAAATGTAACCTAAGATCAGTAAGAGACAAGATAACTTTGTGTACAGTAAATTAGTTGAAATGTGCCTTGACGATATTTGAAGTAAGAACATGTATGGCCAATCTCATGTCATTTTCCCTGCCTCAACACTTTTAATGTATTTAAGATGAATAAATGATTTAAAAAGTGTGCTTATGGAAGCACATGAAAAAGGAATGTCACTTGGGTCTTTATTAGCATGTGTCAGTATTTATACAATACTGAATACAAAAGAGGATTAATCATAAGGGTTACAGCAGCACAGGACCTTCCGGTGTTGTAGAATCGTACAAAAATGGGTATTACACAGTTCAGAATAATTAGTGTTTATTTTCTCTCCTGCAGATGCATCAATTAAGTAGGGCCGGGATGATACGAGTATTGCAATATGGCAAAAATTAAAACATGAAGCAGACCCTTCCTTTTTAAAAACCTGCTGTATGTAAAATATTGTGTGCTATAAGCTTGGAAAATAAATAAATGTGACTGGATGACAACATAATGATGTTTGTTTCGAACATTAGGACTGTTTTCCTAAAGATGAAACCTGCTTCGTGTTTTGTTTTCTTGCCACGATAATAACGAGTATCGCGATACTGGTATCGTCGCGGCCCTACAATTCAGTCTAGTAGAGATGCACGTGACCAATGTTTGTCAGGCATTTTCAGACTTCAAAATGTATTCCTATTCATGTTTGATGAACTAATCTACACTACTTTTGAGGTAGCTTTAATGTATATATAAAAAATATTATAGTTAGCAAATTTACAGAGCCAGTAGAGTTATAATTATCCCAATAGCAATGCATTGATGTTCTTGTAAGTATACATTTTAAAAGACCAAACTTTAAAATATGGGGAATAATAATAAGTGTTTGGTTAGTGTAGTGTAGTCAAATATTTTTACCATCAGATGTCTCCTACAGCATCTTGATTGAATTAGGGGGGACAGTGTGACAATTTTCTTTTCTTTAAAGGTCCAAAGCAGCCGTTTTATCTCAATAACCAGGTTTCCATCCAACCTTTTATGCACGTAAAGTACATGTCAGATCATTTTTTAATGAAAGGCCTGATGGAAACAGAATTAGTTTTTCAGTAAACTTTCCAAATGTCAGCAAAACACTAGACAAGGTGTTATCTTTTTGTGTCGTAAAATGAATTATGCGAGAAATGTCGTTGGAAATGCTTTTTTGCACAAATATTGATATAATAACCATCATACCGAAGTAAGCTTGGAGTCACGCGATGACATAGTGTTGTCCTTCCACTACGACTCATCGGGAAAGCATGCAGTTTATTAAACTACAGATGAAATAAATGATGATGAACTTCACAGGGTGTTGAAAGTGCAAGGTGATGAGCTTGATGCTCCTTTCCAATAAATATCTAGGGTCTTATTCTGGTGACATGATAATCGATGCTTGGCTACCGTACATTTAAAAAATATATTTATTGCTCTTTTGTCAATATAATCTTATCATGTATGTTATGCGTACACTAGAGTACTTGCCAATACCAAAGTGGGCACACTTGCCATATAATGCTTTTTTTTTTTTTTTGTGAGAAAATCATCAGTAGAGTTCAAAATGCGATTGAAACCCTTTTTTTTTTGGTACATGAGAATTAAACCACAAAATGTATTTTTATGTGCACTACGTCATCACTCCCTACTTATGTAAGAGCAATTTGTCAAGCAAGAATTTTGCTAGGACTGTCGGAGTGGTCTGAGTGAGGGGCCTAATTGGACGAGCCAGGTGGGAGGGATATGTAACCTGAAAACTAGGTGTTATTTTGGATCTAGACTTGGTCCTCCGGTACTGCTTGCCGTGCGGAAGCAGAGAGAGCAGTCTATAACTTGGTTGACTAGAGTAAAAAAAAACTATTTAAATCAATTTTAGAGTAAGGCAGTAACGTAACAAAATGTGGAAAAAGTCAATGGGTCTGCCTACTTCCCGAATGCACTGTATATACAACACAGGAAAATCACATTTTTGACTGCACTGGGCCTTTACATTTCTTTTGCATTTGATACAATTTTATTCAGGAAGGTACACCAACATGTAGCAAGCACAGTGGCATTTCTGTAAATGTTTTTATTACATATTGCTCCCTGTTGACTAATGGTAATACTCCATGGGGCCAAGGGATTTATGAAACTCACTAGAGAATCCATTTATTATGGTACAGACATTGGGCCACAGTCTTTTGATCAAAGGGGATGACTGAGATCTGGGAGGGATGAAGAGGATGAGGTTGAATATAACAGTTCCATCCACTGGGGTGTATCATCCTCTTCTTCCTTGTCATGTGTTAGCTCTGAGATTCCATGACATTGACAACTACCACAAGTCGTTATCTCAAGTCCCCATCCATTCCTACCCGATTCCGACTAGAGTTAAACGCGCGTAAATGGAACGCTACTTCCTTTTTATGCACTTTTAGCTCTATGCGTATTCTTACCTTGAACTTAAGCATGATAATAGCATGCTATTCACCCGCTATTCATTCGAGGGGGAGGTCTAAGAAATGGTGTGGCGAGAAAACCATGAATAAGGTTGAGCGATTAGAAATAACTATATTTCCCGAAAGAAATAACAGCATTTTCCATTCACTGTAATGTATAAATTGAAAATAACTATTGATAAGCGCTAGGTAAATGAGTAATACGTTTGGAGAAGGGGATTGTAAATGCACAGCAATTGTTTTAGATAATTTTTCCTTATGATCCCTGGAGACGAATGTGAAACCAGCCATATGGAAGCAAACTGAAAACCACATCAACATGACATGATTTACGGCCTCTTTTCCACAGTGAAATAGGCTATAAATAGCTGTGCCGTTATTCAACATTTTAATTGTGCCCTCGTAAATTGTATGGATGAAATTTGGAGACCAAAGCTTCTGTAGGGCTGAACCTGCCGAGTTGATGTGTGCGCTTTAGAATGTTGTAATTACAGTTTACGCCTGGGCTTTTCTCCATTTTCTTTTACAATGTGTATCATGTTAAATATTAACCTCTATCAGGAGCCACTGTCAGTTATACCCAGATACATTTACAAGTGTCACTTTAGTGTTTGTTTTCTTGTAGCTTACATTTGCATCATTCCATTACCTTACCTTTCTTTACTCTGTCACGTCCGTGTGTTTCCTGAGGGTCGCTAGCATTAGGCTAACGTCGTGGAATCATTTGGGGCATGTAGCCATTTGAATCATTATGGAACTCAGACCACACATAGCAGGTTAAACCTGGAGCCTGGCGCACAGTTCACTACGACTGGACTTTTGTTATACCGTTCCATGATTAGTGAGGATTAGGGTAGATTTATAGAACTATTGTTCAACCCCTGTTGTACACTTTTTTTCCACCATCCAATATTTCAGGGACTAAACTTGAATATGACAACTTTCAGGATGAATCAAACCACTATATTGTTTTTATTCATCAATATATTTTGTGCGTAAAGGCTCTCCAAACCTGTTCCACCACCTGCAAAATCCATTTGACAAAACAGATATCTGATCCTGATGCTGTCAGAGTCATAGATGACGTCAAGGTTCCTCAGTAGAGAGAGTACTGGTTCTCTACTGCTCTTGTTCTTTGTGCTCCCTCAGTCTCCTGCTGTTCATCAGCTGAGCCACCAGAGAGCGGTAGAAGATGCTCTATGCTGCCACTGCGGCTCCGTAAGCCACCATCACCCCCATCCTCTAGTCTGGGGAAGGGAGGCAGGATGCGGGGTAGAGCAGGGGAACTAGGGGGAAGAGGAGAGTCCACAGATCCACCAACTGGCTGCAAGACTCCGGGAAAGAATTGTGCCAATTGGTGGAGGCCGTTCCGACAGCCAGGCTCTCTGGTAGGGGTGGACATCCGAGACACACAGAGCTCTGCAAACAGGAACCCAACGGATACACAAGACATGTTTGAAACACACAGACAAATGCACCATAGATCTAACCTTGTTCGGCAATCCTGATCTTACATTCTGTTGTGAAACTAAAATAAAACGCAGCGGTCAGGATGGTGGATCAGGCTACCATAGATCTAGCTTGGAACACAGCAGCATCAAGTCAGAAATTGCAATTACAATAATATGATGTTCTATGTTCTATATTCAGGGGGTAATAGTACAAAACAACATAAGATAAAAACAAAACAAGAGGACTGGTTTTAGTGATCCATAGGGAAGGATTTGTGAAGGAGGATATTTCAGTAGAAATCAAAACAGGAGACCAAATTAATTCAGAAAGGCTGGCACTAAGAGGGGTTGCCAGTGGTGTAAAGTACTTTAAAGTATTTTTACTTAAGTCGTTTTTTGGGGTATCTGTACTTTACTATTTATAGTTTTGACAACTTTTACTTTTACTCCACTACATTACTAAAGAAAATAATGTACTTTTTACTCCATACATTACCCTGACACCCAAAAGTACTCGTTGCATTTTGACAGGAAAATGGACCACTTCACACACTTATCAAGAGAACATCCCTGATCATCCCTACCGCCTCTGATCTGGCGGACTCACTAAACACAAATGCTTCGTTTGTAAATGATGTCTGAGTGTCGGAGTGTACCCCTGGCTATCCGTCAATAAAAAAGAAAGACAATTGTGCCGTCTGGTTTGCTTAATATAAGGAATTTGAAATGGTTTATACTTTTACTTTTGATACTTATGTCAATTTTAGCATTTACTTTTGATACTTAAGCATATTTAAAACCAAATACTTTTAGACTTTTACTTGATTTTGACAATTGAGTACTGGCCACAGTGAGAGGATTGGCCACAATTGGAGCAGGTGAGGGAAGAGAGAGCAGCACTGAGTAAAGAAGGTAATCCTACAGAGGGAGAGCCAGAGAAAAAGGGATTAGGACAACTAAAAGTGCCCTTTGTCTTTTTCGCCTCAACCTTCCCTTGTGGCGAATCATCAAAAAGACATCAGCCTGGAAGAGTGATCCTCAATTCCTTATGCTTGCCTAGTCCAGTGGATCTTTCCTAAAAGACTCCTTTGTCGACTTGAAACTACTTTTTCTTTGAAAACCACTGTTCGGCTAGGTAACCCTTTTTGTAGCTTCGATAATGTAAATGCTTGACTGAACACATTTAAGATGAGAGGTTAGATATGGGTCAGGAATCAAGGAATGCAGGGATTGTTTTTGGGCACTAGACATGTTGGACATTATTATAATCATAATAGCCTACATTTGACAAACAGTAAGACAGCATTAGCCCACGTGTTACCTGGGCGGCTGCGCTGTGTCTGGACGTAGCATCGCAGTGTGACATCTGCAGCCCCGCGGGACTCCAACGGAATGGGGTGGCAGTGGAAGTGCTGCAGCATGTCCCCCACACTCTGGAACCACAGGTGGTGCACATGGCACTGGCCCTGAGAGTCCACAGACAGACGCAGGTGCTGCTCACAGGGAGGTAGAGGCATGCTGTTAGGTATTTCTACCATTGGCTTGCGTTCAACAATGCTAATGCTAAGCTGTAGCTTAGTAAACACAAACATCTTGGGTCGTTGCTAGACTACTTTCATGTGTCCATAAGATTAGATACATTTGGGTGAACTAGCAGGGGAATACAAGGGAATCTTTGGGTGAATAATTGTTTTAATGAATCAAGGCCATATGGCCAATACTCAGCAGAGGAAGCATGTGGTTCACATACATTTTGCCCTTGTGATGCAAAGGGGAACCCTGAGTGAATGGGCAGCCGGCCAGATAAAGAGACTAGTTTGGAACCAGGTTGCGTCTGAGTGTACCTTGGCTTTGCCCTGGAAGTTGAAGGTGAGGACGTATTCTCCCGGGCGCGTCTCACTCTGGCGAATCACAAAGAGCCCATGGCTCCGGGCTCCGCCCACCAACACCAGCTGAGCAGCACTCACTCGAGACAGTGTACCGTGGAACCATGGGTAGCAGGTCAGAGAGGTGTCCATCTCAGAGCGGGGTGTTCCTTCACCTACAGGTGAGAAGCATAATATAAGCACCTTTTATCACAATATTGTCTTAGCAAAAAGCAGCCTTTCCACAGAGAGAGCTGGCCATTACCTGCTCCAGGCCTGTTGGACTCCAGTGACTGGAGGAAGCGTTCTAGGGGGACATGGGTGGGGTGCAAAGGGGAGGCCAACAGGGTCCGAAAGCGGGGCCCTGAGGGGCCACAAGGACCAGCACGGTGCTGAGGGGTCTTGGGTATGTCTGGGTGGACATAGAGAGAGCATGGAGCATGGAGTTGCCCTACACAGTCAGATGCTGAGTTACCATTACCAATTAAAGTGAATAAATACTCACTAGCTGTGAGCTCACAGTTACAGGTGGACACCGAGGGGAACTGGCCATGAGGACAAGACGTCAGCTCAATGTCATCTCCACTGTCCCTGCACACAGAAGACAAACAGGGGTTTGATTGTTACTGCATAAAATCATCTATATAGGGTACAATAGTCTTCTGTCAATCTGAAAAGACAAGGTCGATGAAAGCAATATCGTGGTTGCCCACTGGGATTTTGCTTTCACATCAGTGCAGGAACAGAGAGAAGGGAAGGAATCTACTTGCACTTGTAGACTTCATTAAGATTCCCCCCTAGATCACAGAGAAGCGAGTGTAATGGTATTTTTCTTTACCCCGGGTCTATGCAGTCCTGAATGTCAGCCACCCAGGAGTGTTTCTGCAGGGAGTCTAATGTCTCCAGGATGTATTCTCCTCCATTCTCCACCTGCAACACAAGCATTGGATTAGGCACAAGATAAGCACATTCCAAATCGAATAGACACTTGTGTAGATATGAGAGTATTGGATAGGTGTATAGAGAAACCAAATGATACAGATGGTTAAGTTCTATTATACAGCACATATTTATCTATCAAACGTAGTTCTTACAGGGCTGAAGGTCACTGATGAATATAAGATAATTTCAATATATACTATATATAGGCCAACCTATAATTGAGTGAATGTAGCAGAACATATCTTGGTGGTACCATATTAGAAGCCTGTTTTAGCCTACTGACAAGAGCTTAGTTGAACAATATGGTCCGTGGTTTACCCCAGCCGACTATTTGTCTCTCTGTCAACTGCATCTCTGTATATTTATCACTCACAGTGCACAAAGCATTGACATTGATTACTACAAAAGACGTGTTTGACAAGTATATACAGAGTGAGGGACTCAATTATCTACATAGACACTGTACTCAGACAGTCTTTCACTGTTTGGTTCATTACGCAAATCTGCATCATACAGAGCATTTGGTAACCCTGACTGTCATAACGCCTACGTACAGTTGAAGTCGGAAGTTTACATACACCTTAGCCAAATACATTTAAACTCAGTTTTTCCCAATTCCTGACATTTAATCCCAGTAAAAATGCCCTGTTTTAGGTCAGCTAGGATCAACACTTTATTTTAAGAATGTGAAATGTCAGATTAACAGTAGAGAGAAAGATTTATTTCAGCTTTTATTTCTTTCATCACATTCCCAATGGGTCAGAAGTTTACATACACTCAATTAGTATTTGGTAGCATTGCCTTTAAATTGTTTAACTTGGGTCAAACGTTTCGGGTAGCCTTCCACAAGCTTCCCACAATAGGTTGGGTGAATTTTGGCCCATTCCTCCTGACAGAGCTGGTGTAACTGAGTCAGGTTTGTAGGCCTCTTTGCTCGCACACACTTTTTCAGTTCTGCCAACAAATGTTCTATAGGATTGAGGTCAGGGCTTTGTGATGGCCACTCCAATACCTTGACTTTGTTGTCCTTAAGCCATTTTGCCACAACTTTGGAAGTAAGCTTGGGATCATTGTCCATTTGGAAGACCCATTTGCGACCAAGCTTTAACTTCCTGACTGATGTCTTGAGATGTTGCTTGAATATCCACATAATTTTCCTCCCTCATAATGCCATCTATTTTGTGAAGTGCACCAGTCCCTCCTGCAGCAAAGCACCCCCACAACATGATGCCTCCAACCCGTGCTTCACGGTGGGGATGGTGTTCTTCGGCTTGCAAGCCTCCCCCTTTTTCCTCCAAACATAATGATGGTCATTATGGCCAAACAGTTCTATTTTTGTTTCATCAGACCTGAGGACATTTCTCCAAAAAGTACGATCTTTGTCCCCATGTGCAGTTGCAAACCGTGCTTTGGCTTTTTTATGGCGGTTTTGGAGCAGTGGCTTCTTCCTTGCTGAGCGGCCTTTCAGGTTATGTCAAGATAGGACTCGTTTTTCTGTGGATATAGATACTTTTGTACCCATTTCCTCCAGTATCTTCACAAAGTCCTTTGCTGCTGTTCTGGGATTGATTTGCACTTTTCGCATCAAAGTACGTTCATCTCTAGGAGACAGAACGAGTCTCCTTCCTGAGCGGTATGATGGCTGCATGGTCCCATGGTGTTTATACTTGCATACTATTGTTTGTACAGATGAACGTGGTACCTTCAGGCGTTTGGAAATTGCTCCCAAGGATGAACCAGACTTGTGGAGGTCTACATATTTTTTTTTCTGAGGTCTTGGCTGATTTCTTTTGATTTTCCCATGATGTCAAGCAAAGAGGCACTGAGTTTGAAGGTAGGCCTTGAAATACATCTACACGTACACCTCCAATTGACTCAAATGATGTCAATTAGCCAATCAGAAGCTTCTATAAAGCCATTACATAATTTTCAGGAATTTTCCAAGCTGTTTAAAGGCACAGTCAACTTAGTGTATGTAAACTTCTGACCCATTGGAATTGTGATACAGTGAATTATAAGTTAAATAATCTGTCTGTAAACAATTGTTGGAAAAATGACTTGTGTCATGCACAAAGCAGATGTCCTAACCGACTTGCCAAAACTATAGTTTGTTAACAAGAAATTTGTAGAGTGGTTGAAAAACAAGTTAATGACTCCAACCTAAGTGTATGTAAACTACCGACTTCAACTGTACACTTGTGATAAAAATGTACTGACATTACAAGTAAAGCTGACCTTGAGGACAAAGGTGTTGTCCCTGTCTGGCATCTCCAGTGGCATGGTGGTCCGCACCTCCATGACGGCTGTCAGAGGAACACTCAATTTGGGCTTGGACGACTGGGTCAGAGAAAAAAGACAAGTTAAAGTTAGCACTGCATCACTGTTAGAAATCTATTTTTCACTGGTAGTTTGACCAAAAGTCATATAGTTCACTAGTGGCTAACTCGAAGTCCTCTGACTTCAGTGTCTGGAAAGGCTATGTTGATGTTGTTGGAACGATGCGTTGATAATGAAGAGGGTGTGCTTTTTTACTGATTGGTTCTGCTTTGTGCCTTTCTCACAGTTTGAGATAACCAATCAAAGCTCAAGCCAACTTCTGCACGGACCAGGGAACCTACCTTGGGTGGCACATAGAACTCCAGCAGGAATCCCCCCTCCCCTTCAGTGACCCCTCCTTCTCCTCCTCCTCTCATCCTCCTCAGCAGCAGACGACACTTCTGCCACTGAGCATTGCTGCCCATGCTGTGCGAGTCGTCTGCCACCATGTAACGCAGGGCTCCTTCCCTCTGCACCTCAGCTGGCAGGGGCCTCAGGGCAGCACAGCGGGATCCCCGGGGCATACGCAGCAGGCGGGGACTCCAACACCCTCCCGTATCCCCGTTGAGCCTGCAGCGGGGTTCTGGAGAGGCTCCTCGGCTCCTCTGGAGCATGTCCCGGACCCCGTCCACCACACACAGGCTGACGTTACGTAGGGAGAAGCCCTTCCTAAAGTTGGCCCTGGGGAGGCCCTCAGATAGGTCCTCTGTGCTGCGGGACTGGCCCAGAGTCAGTGTGGAGGGGCCCCTGGGTTTGGGCCGGTGTCGCGGGCTGGGCTTCTGCTTCTCTGGGCTGCCCTCCATCAGAGACCAGGGAGCGGCTGGAGGGCCCAGTGGAATACTGTAGGTGCAAGCAGAACTAACAGTCACCCCCTTAGGACAGCAGGGTGTCAGGGGAACTTTCTCAGGTTTGATTGGCTAAGTCAGCTCTGCCCTAAGCCACACCCAATAATCCTGAGTACAGAACTGAGAGAGTTCGTCCTCACTCAATCCTGCTCAAAGTCCTCCTCAGTGCATTTGGCTGGTAAGATCTGTGGATAGAGAAGGTCAGAAGAGATGAGGGAGCTGAATTCTATTGTAGGATACCCTCATTATTTCATAGTGGATACTCTGGTGTGCTGTTATAGAGACACCTCCATTTTACATCCCCTCCTACCTGATATGACGGCCTATCCTAAAATCTCAAACAAAAACATGTGACACCTCCTGTCACATGTGGGAGACTGTAACATGATACTCATCCATACCCTAACATCGACAGACTACAATCAATACAAGACTGTGTACCGGTCCAATACAAGCCCTGGTTTGAATATCACTTTCAACTGATAGGTTTTTGTTAAATATAAAATTCTGTTTTTTTGGGAGAAGCAAACTGCAAGTACACCTTATCTGGTTCCTCCCTGACCATTTAGACACATGCATCACTGCCCTTTGGCAGTGGGGGCCGGGAAGGGAAATATGCAGCTTCAAAGTTTAATGAAGCTTTGAACAGAGAGAAAAAAGATTGGGAAAAAGGATAGGAGGCCCAAGTAGGAGGAAGGCCAGACTAAGACTACTCCTTAACACTGACGTTATACTAACATTTGCTGACTTTCTCGAGAAAGAAAATTACCTATTTGCTATTTCACATGGTCTTCAATGAAGGAGGTCCTAGTCTGTAATTGTACACATGCTGTGCTCTCGTCTGCAGCCTAGCAGATAAGCTGCCAAAATGTGACAAGATTTCTCTCAGGCACAATGGCAGGGGGTTATCACCTAGCACTGAACAGACACCCTTTGAAATAAGGGCTCAGCAGGAGAGAAATACATATCTCCTTATCTTAAAGATGATCCATAAATATTAAAGAGGTCCAATTAATGGTATCAGGGCCGGGACTAGACGATCAGGCCTGGGCAGCTGGCCGCCTCACATTGAATCAACGTCTCTACTGATTGGACTTTTATGACGAGCGAAGGGAGATTTCAGCCTAATTATCTTCTAATGGCTGTGCCTGTCACAATGAGATGGTCTTTAAAAAAAATAGGTGGCAAACGCTAGTGAGGGGCCCTGTCACCATGGGCAGGAGGAAACTACAACCCCCCCCCCCCCCCCCACACTGTCATTGCCAACCTTGCACAAAACGACAGTTATCACAGGATTCGTCTGTGTTAGCACTTTTATTGTCATTCTGGCAGAGATACAGTTATTCACTGGATATGTGTGGTCGCAAACTCAGTACATTATGATGAGTCTGGAGATTCTCCTGTTATTCGAGGATAAGGGATGCTTTTCAATAGTAGATAGAGCCGCAGTCAAACATGTTTTATGTAATTATTATGGATGAATAAATAGACATCCCGCCATATCATCCATGTTGATGTTCTTACATTTCGTACAGTTTTTGTTTGGGTTCATTCCCCCCAACTCTCTCTCTGTGTGTGTGTGTGATATTGTCACAGTGAACATCCGTCATTATGAGACTGAGGTATGAGTTAGGTTTGATCACTACTTCTATGCTGGTTCCTATGTCTGAATAATGTATGAATACAGTGTCGCCTTCCAGGAAATGTAAATTGTCTGGGAGGAAAAAAACATTATATAGTCACCAGATCAGAGATCCATCATTGGAAGATAACACAGTGAAGTGGAATATTATCATATTGCAAAATGTTACAACAAAATGCATCGTCTCATTGCTTGAGATGCTCATCAAATATGTCCTCATTCACTCAAGGCCCTGTTCGCGTACAAGTATCCCACTGGGCACAAACTGGTTGAATCAACGTTGTTTCAACGTAATTTGTCAATGTATTGTGGCGTGGAATCTACATGGAAAATACATTGGATTCGAAAAAAAGTCATCAACGTCAACTGTTAATTTTGAGGGTAACATTTCTACCACACGATGATGGCATCATGGTAACCAAATGTAAATTTCAAAAACAACGTCAGATCTTCAATGTTATATCCACCATCTGAAAAAAATCAATAGGCTGGGCAGCACCTCCTACTGGAGAATTGATCTACCTACAACTACTCTTTGATCTCCCATTCAGAGTTTTAAGCAAGCCCTTCTTAGCTATGATAGCGGTCACAGACTGTTCCCAATGTGCTATCGTGAGAATGATTGTTGAGACAAAGATCTCCACTTAAAAAATGAAATAGATTCACTGTTGCTATCAAAGTCATTCCAAAAGGGTAGGCTTAATAGAGCAAATTAAATGTGACCATACTTTATCACTCATATATCATCAATGATGCTATTTAGGCCTATATACAATTTGGAAAGTCATCATCAGCTATTGTTCAAATTCAACCAAGAATTCAACTAAAAATAGACAATACAATACACTTAGGGTTTCAAGCTCTGGTTGATTCAAAATGTAATGATATTTATTGACTTAATGGCTTAGTTCCATTCTTTAACTTTTATTTTTGGTTGAGGTGGAGACGTGAATCCAACATATCATTTGTTAACAAGTTAATAGGCTATTTATCAAATCAAATCTTATTGGTCACATACATATATTTAGCAGATGTTATTGTGGGTGTAGCGAAATGCTAGTGTTCCTAGCTCCAAAAAGTACAGTAGTACCTAACAATTCAAATTGTATTTTTGTATTTCAAAAGTGATATTGAATTGTGTTTGGTTGTCAATGCAACCAAATATCAACATTTGAAGGAGATTTATCTTGTGCTTAGATAGTTGGAAATTCAACTAACTTTTGACTGTCTTTTTGAGTAGGTGAATGAATATAGGTTGTAAATCTCATTGACCAATGTCTAAACTTAATATTACCCAATTATCCACGTTGAAATCAGGTGATGTGCCCAGTGGGATGTGATTGAATAAGTGAAAGCAAGGACCACCCAATGCTTTCATCTATCTGTGATCCCTTAAAGCTACAATCAGGAGTCTGTGTTTCAGTCCAACTGCAGCCTCGCCACTTGGTTTGGAACAGAACAAGCTACATCGTCAGGGAAGGATTTAGGAGGGATGCATTTTTAAGTCAATTTATACAGTGCCAATGGGGGTCGTTTTATTTTTTGTTCTTTTGCATTGTTTGTTACATTATTGTGTAACTTTTTTACTTTAGTTTATTTGTTAAATATTTTCTTAACTCTTCTTGAACTGCACTGTTGGTTAAGAGCTTGTAAGTAAGCATTTCATGGTAAGGTCTACACTTGTATTCAACGCATGTGACAAATAAAGTTTGATTTGATTTGATGAGTGAGGGTGAGTGAGTGAGTGACTAGCCAGATATGGCATTTAAAGCCATTACTAACAGAAGGATAGTGTGAGAAGCTTAACGTGAGAAGGTTAACTGCCAGGTCCTAACTATATGAGCGACAATCTTTGGATTTATGGGTGGTTAATTGGAATTGGGACCAACGAAAGCAGCTACATGTGTAGGTAAGAATTTAAATTGGTGTGAATCCCAACCACATTAGTCTCTGGTATGGTTTGATTACTTTCTGTGGATTTTAAAACTCAATGCGCAACAGATTAAATTGGAATGTAACTAGGCTTCTAGAATTTTAAAAAGTACAAACTTTCTATCACTCTGATTCCCGCTCTGCTTCCAGTGATACAGTCCAATGCAGATTCTCTTACCAGGTGGTGTTATTTCCGCTTCATAAGACAAATTTAAAGAATCCCATCAACCATTGGCAACGATGCCAATGGGTCCCTAGATACCATTATGCACATTCCATACACTCTCTCTCTGACCTGAGTTAAGATGGCAGATACCCACACAACTTACTGAATCTGTACTCATAGGACCTCAGGACAAAAATAGAATTGTTATTGAAACTAACATTTTCACTTCACAGCAGGGGTCTTTAGAGTCTATAATAAATATTCTAATATCTTTTAGATTTTAAACTAGGTGTTTAATATCCACCCAGATCTGAAATGCTCAGCTAATACAACTTCCCCTTCCTCTGTTTTCGAGGAACTTGAGAAGGAATATTGAGTCCTTTTCTCCCCAAAAAAATCCGCAGAGCACATCCGACATCTCAACATTTAATGAACGGTGTGCCAAACCTGAGACAGTATATAAGGGCACTGAGGGACATTGAGCACATTCCTCTCTAACTTCACTAGTTAGTGTGGAGAAATCTAAAGGGCCCCTCAGCTTTACAAACCATGGACATTCTCTATGGGGCGAGTCCAATTTGGCATCAGTGACTTCTGCCCCTAAATTTCCTGCACATTTCTAGTGCTGTTTCTGTAATATTTTCAGTGACATTTCTGCTAATGACAGTGAGTCAGAGGCCATTTTCTAGGTTCTTTCATGGCAATTCCTATGGCAGTCCATTACCTATACAGTTCTGGTTGGGAAAAAGATAATTAATTTATGTTATTGAGCAGATGATTTTCATGCCGGCAGCACAGTTTGTGTGTGTGTGTGTGTGTGTGTGTGTGTGTGTGTGTGTGTGTGTGTGTGTGTGTGTGTGTGTGTGTGTGTGAGAGAATTGAGAGGAGAAACATGATCACTCCTGACCAGCGCCCCCTCTCTTATACAACGTTATGCAGAGACAGGAAGTAACTGTAAGTGGCTCAGACCTCTGACACCACTCCACCCACACACAGAAAAGCAGCTGGCCAAACACACACACACACACACACACACAACATAAATGCCCATACAAATAAGTGAGCATAACCAAACACGCACACATGCAATTTCACTAAGCAAACTAAAACTCCCTCACACACACAACATTCAGAGGGCAGAATTAAACAATCATAAACATAACGTAACTGCATCACCAAAACACACACAGAGAAATAGAATTGTCAACAGCATCCAATTAGATACATGGCCAATGTGGCTTTGAGGCAGACCCAAAATCCAATTCATGAATGTAACTTAGGCAAACACTGGCCTGAATGAAACAAAAACATTCCACTCAGATCAAGACGACAAGGCTTTGACCAACATCAATGGCAAAGCATACCAAACATGTATTGACTGGTAGATGAAGTTCTCATGCATAATATAACAGTAGAGATATGGAATGTTATGGCTTAACTGTCTCTCATATCATATCATCATGACTCTGACATTTTTGTGTCCCAAAGATAAGAGTTATGAAAAACAAAGAGAAGGAGGGGAATTTCGCACATTCATAGGATTGAAGTGAGTCAATCAGAATGTAGCAACTGGAGTGGAATATCTAGAGTGGGGGTTGAACCAGCGACTCTTTGTCAAAACACAACCACACTACCTCCTGTGCCATAAAAACCCAGACCTCTTGGATATCTATGGAATAGGTTGTCTGTTCACACATTTTAGGTGTTGTTATTTATATGCCAAGAAAACAGAATGGGTCATGTTCTGCATAAATTCTGTTTTGAATCCGGCCAGAACTTTAAAACATCAGTCCAAAATGAACCATGTTTTAAGGCATAATGAAGCCTTCACAAACACTTAAGAAATCATATATGCTTCAGAAAACATTAGTAAGGGAAAATGGTTATGCCAAATGTTCACACTTTATTTTAGTTTTCTGTTTCTAAATGATACATGAAGCATTTAGACCATGTAGTGCTTATGAAGACTTTATAAATCGGCCTATAGCCTTCATAAGTAGTGTGACACCGACTGATGGTGGCTATGTAGTGTCATGGATGGATGATGCATAGACCAACACCGACGAGTTCATAGTAAATTCACCGTTTCACACTCAGTTTACTTTCATATATAATTTTTAAAAACCTAGTCGATATGATTTTCTCTGTTACATGTCCCACAGTTGAACCCTTGAGGGATTCATAATGCGGTTATAGACGCTTCTGAGCGAGTTAATTTGGTGGAGACACTCGCAATATGGAGCGGCACTTCAAAAGCCATACATAAATCAATTGCATTTCAATCGCGAGCTCGAGGACAAAACAGTCGCATATTTAATCACAATTAAATCAGTCACGTTTTAATCGGTAAAGTAATTACTACCTACAGTATAGGTTATACCGCTAATTAACTCAGATGGGTAATTATAATTAAGTCTATCAATGAGCGCTTACCTTATCATCGGCAGTATACTCGCAGCATTGTCTGTCTTTGTCCTCTTATTTAACGAATTACGACAGGTTAGGAAATGGATTATCAATCACAAAAATATCATTTCTATGGAAGCCTATAGCTACTTCAACGTGTCCCCCTTCATCAAAAGTGAACAGACACTAGCGCGCGCCGCACAGCGTGGGTAGTCTGATCAATGCCGCCTTGTTTAAAGGTCCAATGCAGTCACTTTTAAAAATATCAATATCAAATCATTTCTGGGTATCAATTAAGTACCCTACTGTGATTGTTTGAAAATAAAATGGTCAAAAAGAAACAGAAATATCTTCATAGCATGAGCAATTTCTCAAAAAATAATTTTGCTAGGACTGTCTGGGAGTGGTCTGAGTGGGGAGGGGAAAACTGAAAACTAGCTGTTATTGGCAGAGAGTTTAGGAACTGTATTTCCTATTGGTCTATTGACCAATTTACCACCTAGTGATGTCACCAGGCAGGCCAAAACTCAGGTCTTTTCAAACAACTCGTATACTAAAAGGGCATTATCATAATTTTCACAATTTCACAATATTATTCCATCCTCATAGTGTGGAAATATTTATAAAACATAGGAAATCACGTTTTTGACTGCACTGGGCCATTAAAGGAAACAAGATGGAGTTTTGGCTCTAGTCTACATAGCTCAACAAAACCAGAGTTTTAGCCCACTTCCTACTTTCACACAAAAATATACACAAAAATGATTACAAATTGTATGTAAGTATTTGAAACCCCTTACATTCCGAGAAAATTAGTCTACATGTAGCCTCTATTAGACAGAGCCTACTTACATGTTTTGGTAAACACAAAGGAAGACCACTTACAATAGTCTTACATTAGTCACTGTTTCAACTCATAACTCTATTATATTGTCGATAGGCCTTTTCACGCTGCTCAATAGATGTAGGATAAAACAGAGTATTGGCATGACAAAGGAATGTCATGTGAAAGAATGCCACAAGTCATTAGGCTATTAGCTCTCTAAAATGGCCTCAGAGACTTTGGGGAAAAAAGTATTCTCACTCTCACACACACACACACACACACACACTCACACTCACACTCACACTCACACTCACACTCACACTCACACACACACACACACACACACACACACACACAGCAGCTAGGAAAGCAAGCCTTCTTACCGTTGGATAAACAGCATCCCATCCCATGAGTAGTATGTAGAGGGGAGGGGTGTAGAGGGCAGGGGAGAGGAGCGGGTAATTTAGCCTCTCAGAGAAGGATGCTCCTCTGTCTCACTGGGTCAGCACCGCTTCCTGTTTTAATGTCACAGTGACTTCTGTGAGCTTTGGGCTCTTCAACACAGTTGAGCACAGCCTCATACACTGTGCTCTCTACAGAGCAATAGATTGTGATAATGACCTCAGAGCTGAACCTCAGTAATGGGGAAGACATTCATCGGACACTAAACAGTGCTGTACATCCAACAGCAACGCTCTGTCAGCAGGGAAACCAATTCCACTGGCTATTTTTATCCACGCGAGGCAGATCATATCACATATTACTTAGGGAATGGAGACGCGCAAAACAGCAGAATACAGGGCAGAACATTGGGGTATAGAGCAAGGACCTCTGCTAAGATCATTTGGTACTCAACACAAGTCCTTCATTCAAAGATGGCAAAAGAAGACAATTGATCGCTGAGATCCATTTGGTCTCTTTGGATGAGAACCAGCAGCCAAATGAATGTCCCTTCGGTGGATAATGAAGGATCACTTGATTTGACTTGAGCATCAATCTGTTGAACTGAAAGGGAATGTGGACTGTCGAGGATCTGACAAGGCACCAAGCCTACAGTCATGTTTTCTCAACCATTCTAACCTAAACTGTGGAGCATGGTTGTGACAGGTATGGCGGAAAGCAAAGGTTGCGTGCTGAAGAGCCCATACTGACATGGAGTGATAAAGCCACCAGTGGACTGACACGCAATGAAGAAACAAAGAAGAGTGGAGGAAGGGAAAAAGGAAGTCACAGAGACTAAGGGAGAGCTGGGGGCCTGAGAGCAGAGGCCCTATCGGAGCTGAGATCTCCCCCCGCATCCAGCACAGTCTGACAGTCGCCCAGAAAGGTAACACAGTCCACATTACGCAGTACCCTGTCTCAACACAATCTCAACACAATCTCAACCTTGTCCAATCTACCCCTTGGCATCATCGGCAGCATCTGGACTCAATTGATCCTCCCGCCATACAGCTTACATCATACAGCACATCAAGACTAATGTAATCAAGACTAATGTTATATCGTTCACAGTACTGTAGTAAAAGATTAGAGAAGAAACCCCTCGGAACCAAAACTGCAGTGGGTGTTTCCTATGTAGCTACATAAAACCTTCAACTTCTATTTTTATAGAGCACCAATGTGTTGAAGTCAATGTTTTGTGAAAGGTCCCTGTAAAACAAGTCAATAAGCAGTTTAGGAGATCCAAATCACAGAGCAGCCCAGCCTCCCAACTTCAGCCATGTTATCAGCATCAAGCATGCTTTGCCAGTTGGGCAGAATAATTACTCCAAGCTGTCTCCACTTACGGGCACAGGAACACCACATGAGAGGGTTCAGTGCAGAGGCAGACATGCACCCACGCACACGCACATGCACAAACACCCACACGCACACGCACTCCTGCCCCCAGCCACAAAGGCTTTGAAGTTGAACGTTGCTATGATAATAACTTACTTCCCATATGCCAATCTTGTGTTATTAGCTGCGTGGCTGTCATTATGTGGCCTGCCTGTGAGATCGACCTGGCACACCAGGCTGGGTATCATTAACCCTTTGTGTTGCCTTGCCAATGTGTGTCCACACACCAGATGGAGGTCAGTCAGACAGAGATCTGGCAAAGAGACCAACTGACAGGCTCTGTCAAAAACAATCATGATGCAAATAGAGGATGCATGGTGAAAGGCAGAAAATAAAAGAGCTCGGGGGTCACTGCTTGTTTCTGTGTGTACATATCAGAGGAGAGGACTGCTGACGGTGAAGTCATAAAGAAGTCAACAGTACATACAGGCTACATTGAGGCCTGCTATTGTGCCGCCCGATCTTCAGGCACCACCCATCATTGTTTGATTAGACATGGCTACAACACCGTCACGGGCATGAGGTTTATTGGGTGGCCTTTGTCACATGATGTGGCTGAAGCCAAACTGCCTTGACGAGGAATCAGGGTGGTGTGTTCTAAAGACATCATATGGCGTCATTGGTGAGGTAAGTTCTCACTTCTCAGCATGGCATTTTCACATTGTACTGTTCCCATGGAAACGACAAAGTACGCTCCAAAAGGGCGAGCTGTGACCAAGTGTGTGTATGCTGGGAAGCCGAGGAGATGCTATGAATCCTGGCAACAGAAAAGAAGAGGATTGTCATGTTATAATTGAATTGGAAGAATTTGAACATCAATACAATAAAATACAATAAGTACTTCAGAAAACCCAGGTGCAACAAACCGAATAGATAAGGATTGCCATGTTGCAATTGAATCGGAACCCACTGAACATGTAAGAAAACAATCAAATATGCACCTCGGAAAACACTGTTGCAAAAAACAGAGATGGTGAGCATTGGAGAACACATGGCAGACCACTGAATGAAAGAGAAACTTCCATAAAGCACTACAGTGCAATCGGAAAGTATTCAGACTCCCTTGCCTTTTTCCACATTTTGTTACATTACAGCCGTATTCTGAAATTGATTAAATAAACACAAATTCTCAATCTACACACAATACCTCATAATGACAAAGCGAAAATGCGTTTTTAGAAATGTTTTCAAATGTATTTCAAATAAAAAATAGAAATGGCTTATTTACATGAATTAAATTGATTGGACATGACTTGGAAAAGCACACACCAGCCTATATAAGTCCCACAGTTGACAGTGCATGTCAGAGCAAAAACCAAGCAATGAGGTCCAAGGAATTGTCCGTAGAGCTCAGAGACAGGATTGTGTCGAGGCACAGATCTGGGGAAGGATACCAAAAAAGTTATGCAACATTGAAGGTCCCCAAGAACACAGTGGACTTCATCATTCTTAAATGGAAGAAGTCTGGAACCACCAAGACTCTTCCTAGAGCTGGCTGCCCTGCTAAATTGAGCAATTAGGTGAGAAGGGCCTTGTTCAGGGAGGTGACCAAGAACCAAATGGTCTCTCTGACAGAGCTCCAGAGTTCCTCTGTGGAGATGGGAGAACCTTCCAGAAGGACAAACATATCTGCTGCACTCCACCAATCAGGCCTTGATGGTAGAGTGGCTAGACGGAAGTCACTCCTCAGTAAAAGGAACATGACAGCCCGCTTGGAGTTAGCCAAAAGGCACCTAAAGGACTCAGACCATGAGAAACAAGATTCTCTGGTCTGATGAAGCCTGAAAGAAACCTGGCACCATCCCTACGGTGAAGCACGGTGGTGGCAGCATCATGCTGTGGGGATATTTTTCAGGGGCAGGGACTGGGAGACTAGTCAGGATCAAAAGATGAATGGAGCAAAGTACAAATAGATCCTTGATGAAAACCTGCTCCAGAGCGCTCAGGACCTCAGACTGGGACGAAGGTTCACCTTCCAACAGAACAACGACCCTAAGCACACAGCCAAGACAATGCAGGAGTGGCTTTGGGACAAGTCTCTGAATGTCCTTGAGTGTCCCAGCCAGAGCCTGGACTTGAACTTGATCGAACATCTCGTGAGAGACCTGAAAATAGCTGTGCAGCAACTCTCCCTATCCAACCTGACAGAACTTGAGAGGATCTGCAGAGAAGAATGGGAGAAACTCCCCAAATACAGGTGTGCCCAAGTAGACTTGAGGCTGTAATCACTTCCAAAGCTGCTGCAATAAAGTACTGAGTAAAGGGTCTGAATACTTATGTAAAATGTGCTAATTTGCGGTTTTTATTTTATTTTATACATTTGTAAAATATATCTTTTGGCTCTGTTTTTGCTTTGTCGTTATGGGCTATTGTGTGTAGATTGATGAGGGATACAAACCATTCAATCCATTTTAGAATAAGGCTGTAACATAACAAAATGAGGGGAAAAAATGACCGGGTTCTGAATACTTTCCGAATGCGCTGTACTGTAGATCCTCTATATATAGATCCTCTATTTACCCTCAAACATCTGTCACTGTACTGCATATAGGGACAGATATTGCACAGCACAAGTCTGAGTTATATCCTCACACATGTTCAACAGAGATTAATATCAATGTAACAAATGTATCAATGTTGTGCAGAGGCTAAACAGAAAGTTAACCCCGGATTTTTTGTCGTCTGTATTTGCCTGGGGAGCTAGTGGGGCCAATGTGAGGAAAGCTGCTATTTTTATCTCTTATGGGAACATTGGGGGAGCTTTATGTTGTTTGTTGATACTAATCAAAATATGTTCAGGATTCTGTCAAACAAATCAGCTCCGAGTCCAATTTGAACAAATGACCATGACAAGATATGACAAGATATATGGCCTCAAAAGATTAAAACATATTTTAAGAGTTCCATTGTGACGTTAATATTTTGGCTCAATAAGTTTATCTTCAGATTATGAGGCAAAAGGAGATCAACTAGGTCTATCTGAAATTTCTCTTGCTTTGTGGACCTTTACATTTCAGCTCTCAACTATACAACCGGTGGGAGACAAAGCAAAGTGAATGCATCATATAAATTCAGCAAAAAAAGAAACGTCCCTTTTTCAGGATCCTGTCTTTCAAAGATAATTAGTAAAAATCCAATTTACTTCACACAGATCTTCATTGTAAAGGGTTTAAACACTGTTTCCCATCAATGAACCATAAACACTTAATGAACATGCACCTGTGGAACGGTTGTTAAGACATTAACAGCTTACAGACGGTAGGCAATTAAGGTCACAGTTCTGATAAATTTAGGACACTAAAGAGGCCTTTCTATTGACTCTGAAAAACATAAAAAGAAAGATGCCCAGGGTCCCTGCTCATCTGCTTGAACGTGCCTAAGGCATGCTGCAAGGAGGCATGAGGACTGCAGATGTGGACAGGGCAATAAATTGCAATACTGTGAGACGTACTGTGAGACGCCTAAGACAGTGCTACAGGGAGACAGGACGGACAGCTGATTGTCCTCGCAGTGGCAGACCACGTGTAACAACACCTGCACAGGATCGGTACACCCGAACATCACACCTGCGGGACAGGTACAGGATGGCAACAACAACTGCCCGAGTTACACCAGGAACACACAATCTCTCCATCAGTGCACAGACTCTCTGCAATAGGCTGAGAGAGGCTGGAATGAGGGCTTGTAGGCCTGTTGTAAGGAAGGTCCTCACCAGACATCACTGGCAACATCGTCGTCTATAGGCACAAACACACTGTCGCTGGACAAGACAATACTGGCAAAAAGTGCTCTTCACTGCCGAGTCGCGGTTTTGTCTCACCAGGGGTGATGGTCGGATTTGTGTTTATCTTCGAAGGAATGAGTGTTACACTGAGGCCTGTACTCTGGAGCGGGATCGATTTGGAGGTGGAGGGTCTGTCTTGGTCTGGGGGCGGTGTGTCACAGCATCATCGGACTGAGCTTGTTGTCCTTGTAGGCAATCTTAACACTGTGCGTTACTGGGAAAACATCCTCCTCCCTCATGTGGTACCCTTCCTGCAGGCTCATCCTGACATGACCCTCCAGCATGACAATGCCACCAGCCATACTGCTCGTTCTGTGTGCGATTTCCTGCAAGACAGGAATGTCAGTGTTCTGCCATGGCTAGCGAAGAGCCCATTCCCCTCAGAAATGTCCACGAACCCGCAGGTGCCTTGGTGGAAGAGTGGGGTAACATCTCACAGCAAGAACTGGCAAATCTGGTGCAGTCCACGAGGAGGAGATGCACTGCAGTACTTAATGCAGCTGATGGCCACACCTGATACTGACTGTTACTTTTGATTTTGAATCCCCCTTTGTTCAGGGACACATTATTCAATTTCTGTTAGTCACATGTCTGTGGAACTTGTTCAGTTTATGTCTCAGTTGTTGAATCTTATGTTCATACAAATATTTACACATGTTAAGTTTGCTGAAAATAAACGCAGTTGACAGTGAGAGGATGTTTCTTTTTTTGCTGAGTTCATTTATGAAAATAATTTAACAACTGTGTGACAGTAACCAGGTTTCCATCCAACCATTTCATGCTGTTGAATTACCTGTCGCATTAAAAAAGTCATGAAGATGGGAAAATGAAATTCCTGTTTCCTGTTCCTGTTTATAAATACCGAAATTCGATATGGTGGGTTATTTTTTAGTCGGTCAAATGAATTAGGAAAGTAATTTCTGTGGAAACGCCTTTATGATATCGAAGTTAACTTGATGTCACGCGATGATATGTTGTGGGAAAGCAAAACCATGCAGTTTATTAGGCTACAGATTAAATTAATTATGATGAACTTCACAGGGTGGGTGGTGAGTGTGCAAGGTGATGAGTTTGACGCTCCTTTCCAATAAATATCGAAGGTCTTATTCTGGTGACATGATGATCGATGCTTGGCTGCCGTTTGACAAATACAAATATCGTTCTTGCCCATAATAATCTGATAATATAGGTAGGTTCTCCGCACTGTATATGCAAATTGTTGGCTAGAGCGCATGTGCCAAGACCAGTGGGCACATGCTATTAATGCAACGGATTTGGTGACAAAACCAGCAGTAGAGTTGAAAAAGCGATGGAAACGCATTTCGCCTTTTATGTGCACTATGTCATCAAGCACAGCCGTTTATCCGTAAAAAGTCAGTTTGATGGAAACATCTCTGGTGGGAAAATACGCATTTTGTTTTATGCCGATTTTATAATATTCGCATGAAAATGTGCCGTAAATTGGATGGAAACCAAGCTAATGAGAATAATCCTGAAATGGTACTACAGTGCTCTCTGCTGGCTGCATATTGAATGATCAAGCCAGGTCAACCTCAGCCTTCACTGATATAGTATGTTGTGTTGGTGTATAACATAATTGCTTTAGACCTACTTACTACCTGTTGCCTTTGAATGAACACAATGATACCCAGTGACCAAATCCATGTTATTATGATGGCTACTACAGACTACTTTATATATTTTGTTATCAATTTACCTGTGTTTTCATGATATTACAGACCTACAGTGTACCTACTAAGTTGATATTTTGTACAATGAAACAAACTGTTTCGATGTAGAGTGAAAAAAGGCAACACCATACAGTTTTGAAAGTGTGTGGTAAGACAAAACTTTACAAGCTGATCCAAGGACAGATTTCCAAACAATTGGTTGGGAATGAGCTTACAGTGAGGGAAAAAGTATTTAGTCAGCCACCAATTGTGCAAGTTCTCCCACTTAAAAAGACGAGAGAGGCCTGTAATTTTCATCATAGGTACACTTCAACTATGACAGAGAAAATGGGAAGAAAAACAATCCAGAAAATCACATTGTAGGATTTTTAATGAAGTTATTTGCAAATTATGGTGGAAAATATGTATTTGGTCACCTACAAACAAGCAAGATTTCTGGCTCTCACAGACCTGTAACTTCTTCTTTAAGAGGCTCCTCTCTCCTCCACTCGTTACCTGTATTAATGGCACCTGTTTGAACTTGTTATCAGTATAACAGACACCTGTCCACAACCTCAAACAGTCACACTCCAAACTACACTATGGCCAAGACCAAAGAGCTGTCAAAGGACACCAGAAACAAAATTGTAGACCTGCACCAGGCTGGGAAGACTGAATCTGCAATAGGTAAGCAGCTTGGTTTGAAGAAATCAACTGTGGGAGCAATTATTAGGAAATGGAAGCCATACAAGACCACTGATAATCTCCCTCGATCTGGGGCTCCACGCAAGATCTCACCCCGTGGGGTCAAAATGATCACAAGAACGGTGAGCAAAAATCCCAGAACCACACGGGGGGACCTAGTGAATGACCTGCAGAGAGCTGGGACCAAAGTAACAAAGCCTACCATCAGTAACACACTATGCCGCCAGGAACTCAAATCCTGCAGTGCCAGACGTGTGCCCCTGCTTAAGCCAGTACATGTCCAGGCCCGTCTGAAGTTTGCTAGAGAGCATTTGGATGATCCAGAAGAAGATTGGGAGAATGTCATATGGTCAGATGAAACCAAAATACAACTTTTTGGTAAAAACTCAACTCGTTGTGTTTGGAGGACAAAGAATGCTGAGTTGCATCCAAAGAACACCATACCTACCGTGAAGCATGGGGGTGGAAACATCATGCTTTGGGGCTGTTTTTCTGCAAAGGGACCAGGACGACTGATCCGTGTAAAGGAAAGAATGAATGGGGCCATGTATCGTGAGATTTTGAGTGAAAACCTCCTTCCATCAGCAAGGGCATTGAATATGAAACGTGGCTGGGTCTTTCAGCATTACAATGATCCCAAACACACCGCCCGGGCAACGAAGGAGTGGCTTCGTAAGAAGCATTTCAAGGTCCTGGAGTGGCCTAGCCAGTCTCCAGATCTCAACCCCATAGCAAATATTTGGAGGGAGTTGAAAGTCCATGTTGCCCAACAACAGCCCCAAAACATCACTGCTCTAGAGGAGATCTGCATGGAGGAATGGGCCAAAATAACAGCAACAGTGTGTGAAAACCTTGTGAAGACTTACAGAAAACGTTTGACCTCTGTCATTGCCAACAAAGGGTATACAACAAAGTATTGAGATACACTTTTGTTTTTGACCAAATACTTATTTTCCACCATCATTTACAAATAAATTAATAAAAAATCCTACAATGTGATTTTCTGGATTTTTTTTCTCATTTTGTCTGTCATAGTTGAAGTGTACCTATGATGAAAATTACAGGCCTCTCTCATCTTTTTAAGTGGGAGAACTTGCACAATTGGTGGCTGACTAAATACTTTTTTGCCCCACTGTATATAAAACCCTATTGAAACCGAGACCCCTTTTGGAGACCACCCTTACAAGATGTCACTCTTTGCATGGTCCTTCAGGCCGAATTTGAATCAGCAAAGTAAATAGCTGATCCCAGATCTGTGTGTACAGTACCCTGCGTGAGATGGTGGGTGCACCTAGGGAGGTTGTGTGTGTCTGTAATGATGTACTGAAGGCTCTCACCTGATAGAGACGTAACCCCAGGCTCCTGATGTTATACAGCCCAGTCTATCACACAGAGACCCATTCACAGCATAGAAACCAGAGCTCTCCTTGATCCATGAGGAGGAAACCAGATCTGTCTGTGGAGATGGAAATCCAAACTGCTACAGTAGCACTGGAGGTAAATTGGACAGTTATGCAAACATAAATATGCCATCATGAAAATATACCATATTGACGCTGGTTTAGTTTGTACCTCATCCGTTTGCCGAAACCGATCCCTATGTAACTTTCACGACTATACGCAATTTAAGTTGTTGTGAATGGGCTACATTTACATTTTTATCCAGAGCGACTTACAGTAGATCTACTAACTATGACAAGAGTACTGCGATCGTTATATAGATTGATGGTAAAAGGGAAAGCGGATACCTAGTCAGTTGTACAACTGAATGCAATAAACTAAAATGTCTCTTTGGCATTTAACCCAACCCCTCTGAATCATAGAGGTGCTGCCTTAATCGACATCCATGTCTTCGGCGCCCGGGGAACAGTGGGTTAACTGCCTTGCTCAGGGGATGGCAGATTTTTACCTTGTCAGCTCGGGGATTTGATGGGAAGTGCTAGATATTGTTGAAGGGTCTTCAAGAGGCTCTATGCATAATCCAGCAGTCTTTAGACTACTTCCTGTATTTGGAGACCCACACTACCATCTCCTGTCGTCTAGAGACCCATAGGACCAGGAGAGGAGGAATAAGTCAAGGGTCACCAAGGCTCATTAAGCACATCACAGATGCTACTTCCTGTGTTGTTGGGAAACAGATGGTTGAGTTACATATGAAGGACTACACATGTACCATTAGTAACTCATGTGTAACATACTGTGCAATAAGCTGAGGTCACAGTCAGTTTTATTGAGTATAGTTTCTAGGGTGGAAAGCTGTGGAGTTTTAAGACTAAATATGCCATGTAGACTATTTGGAAACACCTTATGTAGCTTCAGTCTAACCCCTCACATGACATGGGACCATGTCTATGTTCCCTCAGCCCCCTTACCCTATGTTCCTTCAGCCCCATATTCCCTCAGTTCCCTCAGCCCCATGTTCCCTCAGCCCCATGTTCCCTCTGTTCCCTCAGCCCATTTCCCCTCAGGTCCCTTAGCCCCCTTACCCTATGTTCCTTCAGCCCCATGTTCCCTCAGTTCCCTCAGCCCCATGTTCCTTCAGCCCCATGTTCCTTCAGCCCCATGTTCCCTCAGTTCCCTCCGCCCCATGTTCACTCAGCCCCATGTTCCCTCAGCCCCATGTTCCCTTTGTTCTCTCAGCCCCATGTTCCCTTTGTTCTCTCAGCCCCATGTTCCCTCAGTTCCCTCAGCCCCATGTTCCCTTTGTTCCCTCAGCCCCATGTTCCCTTTGTTCTCTCAGCCCCATGTTCCCTTTGTTCCCTCAGCCCCATGTTCCCTCTGTTCCCTCAGCCCCATGTTCCCTCTGTTCCCTCAGCCCCATGTTCCCTCAGCCCCATGTTCCCTCTGTTCCCTCAGCCCCATGTTCCCTCTGTTCCCTCAGCCCCCTTACCCTATTTTCCCTCAGCCCGACGTTCCCTCAGCCCCCCTAACCAGTTCCCTCAGCACCATATTCCCTCAGTTCCCTCAGCCCCATGTGCCCTCAATTCCCTCAGCCCCATGTGCCCTCAATTCCCTCGGCCCCATGTGCCCTCAATTCCCTCAGCCCCATGTGCCCTCAGTTCCCTCAGCCCATGTTCCATCAGCTCCCTCAGCCCATGTTCCCTCAGCACATGTTCCCTTTAGTTCCCTTAGCCCATGTTCCCTCAGTCCATGTTCCCTCAGCCCATGCTCCCTCAGCCCCATGTTCCGCCGGTTCCCTCAGCCCCATGTGCCCTCAGTTCCCTTAGCCCCATGTGCCCTCAGCCCCATGTGCCCTCAGCCCCATGTGCCCTCAGTTCCCCCCAGCCCATGTTCCCTCAGCCCATGTTCCCTCAGCCCATGTTCCCTCAGTTCCATCAGCCCATGTTCCCTCAGCCCCATGTTACCTCAGTTCCCTCAGCCCCATGTTCCTTCAGTTCCCTCAGCCCCATGTTCCTTCAGTTCCCTCAGCCCCATGTTACCTCAGTTCCCTCAGCCCCATGTTCCCTCAGTTACCGCATCCCCATGTTCCTTCAGTTCCCTCATCCCCATGTGCCCTCAGTTCCCCCAGCCCATGTTCCCTCAGCCCATGTTCCCTCAGTTCCCTAGGTCCCATGTTCCCTCAGTTCCCTCAGCCCCATGTTCCCTCAGTTCCCTCAAATCCATGTTCCCTCAGTTCCCTCAGCCCCATGTTCCCTCAGCCCCATAGTCCTTCAGTTCTACCTTCTAAACTAGGGGTCGGCAATCCAAATGAGAGAAAGATACATTTTTCAACTTCTGGTCACAGGTCACCAATGATTCAATGCTTCACTGGGTCCTAGGCCATTTAATTGTGCATATTTGAGCCAAACCTTTACTTGAGTAGATGCTGAGATACATATTTTTTAATCTCAGAAAATCCAATTCAGACTGCTGGAATATTGACAAAAGGTCAAGGTCATAGTGATTGACCATAATTAAGTACGTCAGCATTTTCTACTTTATAGCAATAAGCATGTGTGTCAATTTTGCCAAAGTCTGAGGCAAAGAGCAACGTGCAGCTCTAACTGCCACATATAAATGGAACTGCCAAAATAAAGAAATGCCAACATAAAGTGTCTTAATAGGGTGTTGGGCCACCACGAGCCTGAACAACTTAAATGCACCTTGACATATATTCTACTGGTGTCTGGAACTCTATTTGAAGGATGTGACACCAGTCTTCCATGAGAACTTATATCATTCGTTTTTTGAAAACGCTCTCTCAGGCCTGCTCCAGAATCTCCCACAAGTGTTCAATTGGGTTGAGATCTGGTGACTGAGACTAACACACACAACTTTTAAACCACATATTCTCCTTTATTCCACTCTTTCAACTTTTAAAACCCCTATTCCACTCTTTCATATTCACTGAGATATCTTCTTCTAGACATGGTTAGCCAAAATAATAATGACCCTAAGCATGATGGGATGTTATTTGCTTAATTAACTCAAGAACCACACCTGTGTTGGAGCACCTGCTTTAAATGTGTTTTGTATTCCTCATTTACTCAAGTGTTTCCAGCTGGCTGGTTAACACTGGGTTAAACTGGTTAAGAAGTTAACGGCAGAGCCAACACGATAACTGGCCTATGGAAGTACTTCTCTTAGCGAGAAGTAAATTATATTTGTACATGAGCTATATACGCTATCCTTATATTCTTGATCCTAGTGATTTCGGACTGTGTAAAACAACCTGGAATAAAAAACAACGTGTGTGGGTGGAGAGAGGGTTGGTTTTACAGGTTTACTCGCTCTAGATTGTCAGTGCTGCACGTCTTCTTCGCTATCGTGCCACGGCTGTGTCAGTGTCGATTGTAAGTAAAATGTATGTATCCCTTCAAATCGAATCAAATTTTATTGGTCACATACACATGGTTAGCAGATGTTATTGCGAGTGTAGCGAAATGCTTCTAGTTCTGACAGTGCAGCAATATTTAACAGTAATATCTAACAATTCCACAACAAATGCCTAATACACACAAATCTAAGTAAAGGAATGGAATAAGAATATTGAAGTCTGAAGTTTACATACACTTAGGTTGGAGTCATTAAAATTTGTTTTTCAACCACTCCACAAATTTCTTGTTAACAAACTATAGTTTTGGCAATCGGTTAGGACATCTACTCTGTGCATGACACAAGTAATTTTTTCCAACAATTGTTTGCAGACAGATTATTTCACTTATAATTCACTGTATCACAATTCCAGTGGGTCAGAAGTTTACATACACTAAGTTGACTGTGCCTTTAAAAAGCTTGGAAAACTCCAGAAAATTATGTCATGGCTTTAGAAGCTTCTGATAGGCTAATTGACATCATTTGAGTCAATTGGAGGTGTACCTGTGGATGTATTCCAAGGCCTACCTTCAAACTCAGTGCCCCTTTGCTTGAAATCATGGGAAAATCAAAAGAAATCAGCCAAGACCTCTGTAGACTGTAAACTGTAGACCTCCACAAGTCTGGTTCATCCTTGGGAGCAATTTCCAAACGCCTGAAGGTACTACGTTCATCTGTACAAACAACAGTACGAAAGTATAAACACCACGGGACCACGCAGCCGTCATACCGCTTAGGAAGGAGACGCGCTCTGTGTCCTAGAGATGAACGTACTTTGGTGCGAAAAGTGCAAATCAATCCCAGAATAGCAGCAAAGGACCTTGTGAAGATGCTGGAGGAAACAGGTACAAAAGTATCTATATCCACAATAAAACAAGTTCTATATCGACATAACCTGAAAGGCCGCTCAGCAAGGAAGAAGCCACTGCTCCAAAACCTCCATAAAAAAGCCAGACTACGGTTTACAACTGCACATGGGGACAAAGATCGTACTTTTTGGAGAAATGTCCTCTGGTCTGATGAAACAAAATAGAACTGTTTGGCCATATTGACCATCATTATGTTTGGAGGAAAAAGGGGGAGGCTTGCAAGCCGAAGAGCACCATCCCAACCGTAAAGCATGGTGTTGGAAGCATCATGTTGTGAGGGTGCTTTGCTGCAGGAGGGACTGGTGCACTTCACAAAATAGGTGGCATCATGAGGGAGGAAAATTGTGTGGCTATATTGAAGCAACATCTCAAGACATCAGTCAGGAAGGTAAAGCTTGGTCGCAAATGGGTCTTCTAATGACCCCAAGCATACTTCCAAAGTTGTTGACATTGAGTAAGAGGTTATTTTCCTGACACCACACTCCGAGAGCCCTCACCTCCTCCCTGTAGGCTGTCTCGTCGTTGTTGGTAATCAAGCCTACTACTGTTGTGTCATCTGCAAACTTGATGATTGAGTTGGAGGCGTGCATGGCCACGCAGTCCCGGGTGAAGAGGGAGCACAGGAGGGGGCATGTACCCTTGTGGGGCCCCAGTGTTGAGGATCAGCGAAGTGGAGATGTTGTTTCCTACCTTCACCACCTGGGGGCGGCCCGTCAGAAAGTCCAGGACGCAATTGCACAGGTCGGGGTTGAGACCTATGACCTCAAGCTTAATGATGAGCTTGGAGGGTACTCTGGTGTTGAATACTGAGCTATAGTCAATGAACAGCATTCTTACATAGGTATTCCTCTTGTCCAGATGGGATAGGGCAGTGTGCAGTGTTAAGGCTGTCCGTTGTCTCCATATCTATTTATTATAGCAATCGAAATGTTAGCTATTAAAATTAGATCCAACAAGAACATCAAGGAGTTAGAAATCCAGGATTTACTCAAGTTTCTTCTTAAGTCTGGATCCCTGCATAGTCTCAATGTAGATCTGGATCACTTTTATAGTCGCTGGACTAAAACCTAATTAAGACAAGTGTACTATATTGCGTATTGGATCATTAAAAGACCATGTTTACACTACCTTATAGTTTACCACAGTGGTTCAACTTTGGTTTTAGAAGTGGGGGGAGGACATATTTTAATGTTTTTTTTAACCAGTTGGATAAACACTCCAAACCGCCTACCCGACTGCTTGGTGGGGTACGCATGGTCCTAAATCACACCGTCGCCTCGTGTTGTATCCATGACAGTGAAAGTTGCGCCCCTGGTTTACCAATTAAATAGACAGATTGTGAAGTAGACATACTTGGTATTCATATCTCAAAACATAAATTAACTTACCACAACCAACTTCAATAGAAGGTTTGCAAAAATAGATAAGATTCTGCAACCATGGAGAGGTAAATACCTGTCTATTTATGGAATTTTATTAACTCCAATAATAGTTTACTTACTAATGGCACTGCCATTACTCCAGATGACTAGTTTAAAAAAAAATCATATGAGCAAAAGAATATTGGAATGCAAAGCCAGACAAAATTAAAGATGCCTATTTATAATGAATATGAGTTTAGGGGGCTAAATTATTAAATAATAAATCATTAAACCTCTCACTAAAAGCTTCACTCATACATAAATTATACTTCAACCCAAAATGTTTCTCCAGTAGATTATTAATAAAGGACCATACTTTGTTCAAATATTGCCTTTTTGCCTTTATATAGGGCGGCAGGTAGCCTAGTGGTTAGAGCGTTGGGCCAGTTCCATTCATCAAGGATGATGAACGGAAACAGGATGCACCTGAGCTCCTTTTCGATTCTCATAGCCAAGGGTCTGAATACTTATGTAAATAAGGTAATAATAAAAAAAACATTTGTAAAAATTTCTAAAAACCTGTTTTCACTTTCATTGTGGGATATTTTGTGTAGATTGATGAGAAACATTTTTTATTTAATCAATTTTAGAATAACAAATAGTGGAAAAAGTCAAAGGGTCTGAATACTTTCCGAATGCACTGTATGTAAAACTGTTTATACTTGTTAATAACATGCAACAGACCGAACAACGACAAAGAGTAATTATTATAGCAAAAAAAGACACCACACCAACTTTGTGTTTGTATAAAAGATATTTACTTCAATTATCACACCTAGGGTGCTAGTGAATAATAATAACAATAATAATAACAACAATAATACATTGTGAGTTTCATACAGTGATATTGCCTCTCCATATTCTATAGGGACTGTCTTACAGTGCTGAGAACAGACTACATGACTTAAATGACCAAATAAAAAGGAACTAGATGAAAACAACATGAGAGAACAACTGAAACTGGAAGAGATACATGTTTTTCTGTGAAGGAAGAGTCACCCTCTCATTGCCAATGATCATGAGGCCTAGAATCACGCCATAGAAAAATATATCAGCGGACAGCAACTAGCTAAACCTCTCTCTGGACTGAAGAGGGGGAGGAAGAGCACTGTTGTGGCCAGTGATAGTGACAAGAACTCTGCTAAAAGTAGTTTCCACCTGAGCTTTGAGAGAGACAATTAGACCAGCTGAGATGGAGGGAGGTTTCCTCACTTCAAAAGCAGTCAGTAAAAAGAGAGGACACAAACTAAAAGAGAAGGAAACTGCAGCCCGTAACTGCATAAGAGCCGCTCAATGCGCCACACACATATACACACGCAACGTCATATGAATGCCTAAACCCCCACTGGGTGTCATTTTACCCCATGTCAAGCTAGAATTCAAAAAGTGAAGTGTTGGAGAAAAAGTGAATTGCGCTGTAACTCTTCAGTTGGAAGTGCCAACTCTTCGTTGAGAAAGACACTTTTTTTTGGTTGAAGGGATTTTTAAAATTTATTTTGCAACATATGGTAGCTTCAATGTGAAGTTTGGTTTAAAAAAAACTAATCACATAACCTTCAAAATAAATGAAATTGCACAAATCAAATGTCTATGGAAGCCATTTCTGTACAAGGTCTAAGGTCTCCATCATACTGGCATTTATTTTGCCAAAACAAGAGCTCTGCAATAAACATATTATTCAAGGGACTTAAATGTCTCTCCAGCAGTGGACAACACGGTAAAACATCTTCATCTTCTTCCACCAATTTAAGGAAAAGCAAACAAACAAAAAAACCTGTTCGTCTCAATTATTTCCAAAAATCTAGTGTCAATAGCAGTGTTTCCCAACTCCTCAATTACACCTAACAGCACACATTTTTGTTGTAGATTAAAGTCATTGAGGGCTTGATGATTAGTTGACAAGTTGAATCAGGTGTGCTTGTCCAGGACTACAACAAAGATGTGTACTGTTGGAGGTACTGGATCACTGGAGTTGGGAAGCACTGGTATATTTTAACAGGCATTCTCAAGTTCTGCTATTGAATGACATTTGACCAACAACATGACCTATGTATATTCAGATATTATATACACAATGTACTGAAAGTCAGCAACTTGACATTACAGTAGATAAACTGATAGTGAGATGGCAGCCTGACCAAACACAAGAAAGTTGGAGACCTCTGGCACTTTGAAGGAGAGAGTGGGCACGCTCTCAGACTTCTCAAATGCTTGGTAAAAGTAGAGTCCCAGTTTCAAACTCATCAGCTGAAAATAAAGGTTGCTTATAAACCTGGTAGGGTAATTAATAGTAAAGGCGAGGAGACAAAACCATTGGAGAGTATGGCTAGCTTTGTTCTGAACGAAATGAGTCAATGAGAATCAGATAACACGACAACATTTAAAATCAATTATCTTAGACTTGGATATAGCACATGGCTAAACAAGGTGAATTGGAGTTGAGAAACCAAGACAAACTTGATGACTTCAGCAGTTTAGAAACAATGTGTCTGGTTCTAAATTCATACAGTCAGTTGAGGCTTTGGGAACATGTAAATGTGAGTATGGAGACAGATCTGAACTGAGAGACGGGACTCCATGGACTTATATAGGTCTTAGACAATGCCATCATGGCACATTCTCATTTGACTAGACAGCAAGGTAGCAGCAAAGGACTGTGGGTGATGTAGTTCTATCATGACTCCTTCACTAAAGCGCTAATTACGCAGCTTTCAAAAAACACAATATTGGTTGTCAACTATAGGGGGCCAAATTAGTTGTCCGTTTGGAGTTGGTCGAGAATGGTTCAAAACCCATGGAACACAACCAACATTTAGTCAGTGTAAAAATGTATCATATAGTTAGTTATTCATTGTTGACCTATATGTCAACTACCACTGAGTGATAGATTCAATGGACATTGGTTGACCTGTAATGCATAGAGTATTATGAACCTTACGTACATAATCCAAATTGAATATGACATGATTAATGCCGTTGTTGTTGACCATTATTATAGTCTCCATTTCCAACGTCACTGGCATCCAAACTCTATTAACATGCCACTTCTGACTCCTCACAATCACAATAAGCCTACTGTCCCTGGCTGACTTCTGAGACTAAACACAAACAAAACGAAACGAGAGTAAGAATGAAACGTATTCATGTTCAAATCAAATCTCCAATCAAAATGGGAAGGCAAATCAAAAGCAAATAAATCCAGATTTTCATCAAACTTTTGGCAAACATTGTCAAAAATCTTTTGTCACGACCAGTGGCTCTTGACATTGAATAAGGAGATCCAATAAGGCAAAAGGAGTGTATATAGTATAAATAAAAGTAAGTATAGATTGGGGGTGGTGATGTACAATGACATTATATGATTCTGTATATGCTTCTATGAGAATCAAGGCATTGGTCTTAATGTGTGCTGGGTTAAAGTTTGTCTCACAAATACCACAAGGTTATGAAATGATTGAAGGGTCATATTAGAAATGTGAATGAATGATACACAAACACCATGAGACCAACGCTGGCTAATGCTAAAACTTCTGCAACAATCCTTGTAGTCGATCTTACAGAAGTGTGAAGTTTTCGTAGTCCCAATATAAAAAGAAACAGTTAAAAACCTAATGGACACAAACCCTACAGAGAGAACTACCAATACGTTGACAGTAATAACAAAAAACAAACCCATAGTAATGCTTAACAACTTGCTATAAGGATATATTTCATCTGTACAATTGTATATGACAGTGTATATAATATTGATAGCAATCTGCTTTAGTTCTATAGAAAAATATTTGCAAAGGGCAAATTCCTGAAATTCGTCCAAAAAGAATCGTATAGATTCTGCAACAAATTATACACTGTTTAACTGGACATTGGACTCGAATGGAGCAAACTGTTTTTTTCTTAGCAACAGAAAAATAACATGAATAAACAGAAAGGAATTGTAGCACAAAAAAACTGCACAAACACATGCAAAATGCCCTCTGTACTGTATGAACCAGTGTAGCAAAATGCCCTCTGTACTGTATAAACCAGTGTAGCTTTGGGTGCTTCCTCCAGGGTTCCACTGAAATCCCATCCCCTAATTCTTCATGATACTCAGAATCTTACCCGTTCATTCAGAAAGCTACAGACAACTCTGTGTCTACAAAACTGACAAACACTTAAAGAAAACCTTTCCCTGTCAATAGCAGAAATATACACATGAACAGGAGCAGAGAGAAGAGGATCGACCTCTAGCTCTCGGACTCCCTACAACATAAAGACTTTATTAACTTGTGACTGATAAGAGTGGCCTGTTCTATATGATCTTTACATGGACATGTGATAGACAATAACTCACAGACAGGTAGTCAAGCCTGATTTGGTCCTCTTTCAGAAGTTGTATTGCTCATGTATTGGTGTGTTATATCAGTCCGTGTCTATGTTCTGTGCCTTTGTAATCGGCATTATTTCCATGACTGTGGCCTCTTGGAGCATTGTGTCCTTGAATACTGGAGTCTGACAAAGCAATGTCATATATGTGAACCAAACCTACAGGGAAAAGAGGCGTGGTATACATCAACAACAACCAATGACGTTCAGACGGTTTGAAAACTAGGATAAGGTAAAAACTCATTCAAGCACTTTTGCTTCTACTACAACCAGAATGACTTCCATTAGCTCAGAGTGCACAACCCCCCTTTAATGATCACGATAAAATAATAATCCAAAACACATTGACCTATGAATAATAAAATCCAATTAAAGTTCATGATGGTTGATCAAAAACATTTCACTCTGGGCCAAAAGACCAAACTACACTGAACAAAAATATAAACACAACATGTAATATGTTGGTCCCATGAGCTGAAATAAAAAAAATCCCAGAAATGTTCCATTCGCACAAAAAGCTTATTTCTCTCAAATGTTGTACACAAATTTGTTTACAGCCCTGTTAGTGAGCATTTCTCATTTGCAAAGATAATCCATCCACCTGACAGGTGTGGCCTATCAAGAAGTCGATTAAACAGCATGATCATTACACAGGTGCACCTTGTGCTGGGGACAATAAAAGGCCACTTTAAAATGTGCAGTTGTTGTCACACAACACAATGCCACAAATGTCTCAAGTTTTGAGGGTGCGTGCAATTGGCATGCTGACTGCAGGTATGTCCACCAGTGCTGTTGCAAGAGAATGTTAATTTGTCTACCATAAGCTGCCTCCAATGTTGTTTTAGAGAATTTGGCAGTGCGTCCAAATGGCCTCACAACAGCAGACCACGTGTAACCACGCCAGCCAACTAACTCCACATTCGTCTTCTTCACCTGAGGGGGAAGTGGGGGTGTTGAGAACAAGTTCGGTCTGTAATAAAGCCCTTTTGTGGGGAAAAACGTATTCTGATTGGCAGGGCCTGGCTCCCCAGTGGGTGGGCCTATGCCCTCCAAGGCCCACCCATGGCTGCACCCATGCCCAGTCATGAAATCTATAGATTAGGAACAGATGTTTTATTTAAATTGACTGATTTCCTTATATGAACTGTACCTCAGTAAAATCTTTGAAATTGTTGCAGGTTGCGTTTATATTTTTGTTCAGTATACATGCAATGTTTCCAAAATGACTGACAGCAGAACATGATTTGGGGAGAAAAGTGAGACAACTCCTGTTCAAATCTTCAATTAGCGTCAAATGAGAAACAGATAAAGGAAAACAAATCCACACAAATTCAACTCCCAATCAAAAAGCACTGCCTGTCAAATATGTCGCCTGTCCTAACCGGGCAATAGCTGGGAACAGTTGACATCATGACAGCACAACTTGACATGTTAGTAATAGTAGCAAAGTGAAATCCCTCTGATCAACTCCATTTCATTAGTGCCTCTACCAGACACTCAAGCCTGCATCGTTCTTAATGAGGGCCATACCCACTATCTGCGTGGGGGGCTTTTGATTGTGGACCTCTTACTAAATCTGTGGCCTACAAGAGTCTGCCTTGGCATCACCTCTGGAGGAGCCCAGGACTGTAGACAGTCACAGAACTGGCCCCCTTTTGTTCAACAGCAGTGAAGTATTTCCAGACAAAACAACGTTGCTACAGACGTCAACAGCTGCGTTGAAGACGCAGCATGTGGGAGACCAATCAAAATGATTGCTTGTTTCCATGTGGCGCCTGCACAAGACTTGGAGACCAGTGATGAAAAGTCTCATGAGAACGACGATGGGATGGGCGCAAGACTTCAGTCTAAGAGCCAGCTTACTGCATTCGTTTATCCTGAAAAGAATATCAACACTTTGGTCTGGATCACTTTAAGGCAAAGGCAATCCTATGAACATATAGACTGAAGGAAAAGGCGTGCAGACGGTTAAGTGCTAAGATGTCTCTTTAATAGTGCTAAAAGATCAATACCTTTTTTGAAAGGTAACGTTTTTGGGTATGATCAATTTAAGCTTTACGCGTCAAAAGCCATTATATATAAATACCATTAGGTTTTGCTTAAACTTGTCGATGTAGTTGTGCTTTTATCAAAAGATCAACACTCCTGGATTTTTTTGGTTTGTGTTCAATCGATCACATTTCTTCAATGAAATTCAGTAGAAAAGTGTAACCAGCTGATAGGAACTGCTGTGGCTTAGCCAGACTGGCAGTGTGTCACTTGAAGAGAGCGTGGTTTGGACCCATGCAGGACACAGTGCTAACATCACTCCCCTCCAGAGGTGATCCAATCACCACCAGCTTCGCTGTAGGAGGGGCAGCTGAGCAGTAGCCATTCAGGACCCAATTGTGTTCCAAATGCTCACAATTTAAAAAAGTATCCAATAATCTCTCTTTAAAGACTAAACTTATTGTAAAGTCAGAACGGCATAGAAAATATTCATGAGCATGCAATTCAATCTTTTAAGGTAAAGTTGCCTTCCCCCCCTTTTTAAAGAGGTTTTTGGTCAGTAGTGCTTGTGCTTTACACAGCTGCTTGTGTTATTGTTAGTATAAAAATGTCATTTGATCAGTTTTTTTTGTCTGAAGGAACTAAACCTATATTTAGCAAATAATAATTGAGGAAATATGAATATTCTAAATAGTAGGTGTACGTAGTACAAAGAGCGTCACAAAATGTAGCCAGTGCATCCCAGTTTATAGTCCAATAAACAGGAAACGCCAAAGTCACACTCAATCTAAGCACACATATAGTGATGTGATCACTGCTTATTTTAGATAAAAATCTACCTCAAACAAAGCTGGGAAATCTCCAGAGATAAGTGTCAGATTCAGAGGTGATGCCAAAGTACAGCAGTTCCAGACCTTCAGATGCTACTGGTTCTTGAGCCCCACCACAACTTCGGTCCTGTGCTGGGTTCAGTAATACACGGAAAATGTACAAAAGAGAATATAAGTCAACCTGATTTCAATCATGCTTGTTGAAATGAAAGAGGAAAATGGAAATGCACAGACGCATCAAATCATGAACGGTGAATGCACCATAATGCTATAGACGACGTTGTCGGGTGTGCTCTCCCATTTCAGCTCAAACAACATAAATGACACTGTCAAAACGTCTTCAAAGATCACTAAATATACATGTATGACAACTAAATCTCGTACGTATAACCCAATACTGCCGGCAGTCTATCAGTCAAAAAAAAATATTATATGACCCCTTATAGTCCCTTCCATACAATAATAACAACAATAATGAACAGAAATCAAATAAGACATTAAAATGTAAAATACAGCACCTATAAATAAGCATAACAAAAACATGAAACAAAAAAACTTTGTTGAAGTGATCTACTGCTTGTCTTTAATATGGCAATAAAGGGGACCTACTGTATTTGTGAGTCTGCTATGCCGTAAGCCGTGTCATTTAGAAAACAGCTTAGAAGAAACAAAGAGTGGCAGTTGTGCACTCTACGTGTGTGCAGGTATATACAAATCAAAGCCACACAGACTTATAAAACACACAGACACACACACACTCAAGGGTGTGTATGGCAGAGCAGAGAAGCTAGTCCTCGCTCACACCCTCACACCCCCTTCTTACGGTACGTGGATACAGAAATCACACACGCCTACTTGTGTACACGTACGTGTGTGCTCTCACACACTCAAACACACAGGGAGAGGCAGTGGGCGGGCAGGCACTGTGAGCTTGTGGCATAGGAGGAGGAAAGGGGGAAAAGGGAAGAGGTTGCGATGTGTGCGGGGGGGGGGGGGTCTAACGTTCTACCATATCTGGGGAAGGGAGGGTGGGTTGAGGGTTAAGTATAAAACTAATGTCTTTGTTTTCTTCCATTGACCCGTGTCAAGTGATCTTAACCTCTGAGATATATTCACATGGGGCAGGCCAAGAGTTACAGCTGAAAGTAAGAGGACTTGTTGTGACCAGTGGAGAATGGAGATGCTACGTAACAGTCATGAATTGATCATAAAACTGGTCATAATATAATGAGTAAGCGCATCAAGATTGGTGGGAGAATCAGCTTGACTTTGAAAGAGACAACCAAATTGGATGGGGCTTTGTCACATCGACAGTACTTTGGATATAACTTTTGGTGTTGGTTATTCAATTAGTAAAAATGTACCTTGAAATATCTCTACTAAGCCGTGGCACTGTTTGGTACATTTGACCTCTTGACCTCTGCGCAACACAACATGGCAGCCTGTGGAGAATATATGTCAAAGGGTCTTAAAGGAGGGACGTGTGACTGGTTGACCATGACCAGGTCAGTCTTGTAGCTCTGTATGGGAACACACAAGCAGAGGAGAGTCCATCTCTTCCTCAGACTCGTAGTGCACCGCATGTGAGGACCGACACACAACAGCTGGGGTTTCTTGTCTTTCTTTTCTGTCTTTTTACAATGTACAAATATACACACAACCGTAGGTAAAGAGTTGAGAGCAAAAGAGCCAGATGCTTGGAATATACAGTAAAGTGAGCTGTGCATCTCCTGGCTTTTTCACCCAATGAAACGCAAGCCTCCCCATCCGAGGGCCAGGCTGTGAAGTGCAGCGGCCGTCGGCTCTACTGTACACCCTGGTTCTGAGGTCTTAATAGTGTGGTTTTTGTGGTTAAAATAGGTTAAAAAGCAAGTTTGCAACTTTTTTATTATTTTTTTATATCTAGACTGAAATAGTTTTTTTTCTCCATGAACTTGTATACAACTTTTTTGTTTCTTTTCTTTTTTTCTCAAACCTGATTTTGGCCTAAAATGGAGTGTATTAAACAAACGCTCCCGGTGCCACCAAAATGGCGTCCCCCGGAAGTCAGTTAAAGCTATGAAAGAAATGTACACTACTTATCAAAGAGCTTCTAGATCACCCACGAGAAAGAACACAAAGTAAGCTACCACAAGATGTTTTTCGGATTTTTCCTTTTTCCTGACATGACCGTTGCATTTTATGTTGTACGTTGAAAAACTGTGAATTAAAGTGATACTTTTTTTTCAAAGTTCCTTTCAACTGATAATGAGTATTTCACTTCAGATTTTACCCTTCCCAAATATTTAGGAATCTAAAATAGCATTGTTTAAAGTCGACCGACTGTGCAATCTCTTAGTGGCAACCAAATTGCTATAAAGTTTTTTTTTCTTTCTCAGAGGAGAAAAATAATTTTATAAAAATGTTAATTATTTTCTCAATAGAGTGGATAGCATATTAAGAGTTCCAGTGCCATTACATGGCAGCTTTTGGGGCACAGAAAGGAACATTGCTTGGGAAAGGGTTCTCCTCTCCTGCAGACTAATTTTCTAAATGCTTGGCTTTTCATTCTCTTTTTTTGTTTGACGATCCTATCAGAAAGCCAAAGAACTGCAATGGAGTTATGAGGAGAAAGAACCTCTTAGAAAACAGAAAAAAGGGAAAACATTGTAACAGTTAGTCTACTAGATGTGAAAACTCACTGAGCGAACAAGGTTAGAAAAACTTTGAGGTGGTGAATAAATCTCTCAAAGGGAAACACACACACACACACGCACACAAATAAAACACATAATTGCTTCTCGTGACAGTATCCTCCTGTGGAGTGACGCTCCTTTGTGAGTAGCGCAAGTCTTTTGTCTCTTCCGCACCTTTGGCCGGTGGTGTTAGGGCCCTGTGGCCAGCAGGGCTGTTAAGTGCTTTATCTCCAAACAAAGCCAGGTTGTTGCTGTTGTTTCGCTTCTTGAAAAAAATCTATGAACCCTCTTTGATATGAAAAGTCGTAAAAGATGCCAGTTCCTCTCTGGCAGCACTGCTCCAGTCTTGGCCTTGGAACTGTGCAGTCAGGGCACTAGAAAAATAGTAACTCTCACTCTCCAGCAGCAGGGGGTACCGTATCAGAACTCCCACTCGTGGGGCTCGTCTTTACCGGCAGCCTTCTCCAGGCGGTGGATGATATTATTGAGGTTGGCGGCTTTCTTCTTACGCAGGCTGCTGTCGCGGGGGTTGCGGGCAGCAGTGGTGGTGGCAACAGACGCAGAAGAAACATGGGTGCTCTCGGGGAAGCTGAACAGGCTGTCCAGGGCGCCGCCCTTGTGGTGGCCGCTGGTACCTGCAGCGTTGCTGCCAGTGGCTGACGTGGTGCCGTCGTCTCTGTGGTCGGACCCCCCCTCGCCTTCTGAGGCCGGGTGGTGCTCGTGGCCGGGGCGTGTGCCCTCCACTGTGCCATCTGACTCGGTACCGTCACAGCTGTCGCCCTCACTGGCCTTGCCCGCCCTGGTGGACGGGGAGCCGCCCTCACCTCGCTGGATCTCCTCGATGAAAAGCTCCCGTCGGATACGAGACCTGGAGGCCAGAGAGAAAGAGAGCAGAGGAACCCCAACATCCCTCAGTCAGACACAGACACATAGCTGGGAGTCTCTCACATCAACACAGAAAAAAGCAAGTATTTGGAATAAAATGAAAAACTATTTAGATCCAGATCTGCATCCATTCCCAGCCTTCTCCCCCTGGTTCTCTCCACCCACCTATAGTTGTGGAACCAGTTGATGACGGTGCTGGTTTTGAGATTGAGCTGTGACGCCAGCTCCTCAATGGTCTTGGGCGAGGGGTAGGGCTTCTGCTGGTAGGCCCTCTTCAGGGCCTCCTTCTCCTCGGGGGCCAGCACCACACGGGCCTTCTTCAGGTGCTGCTGGGGAGGCTGCTGCTGGTGCAGGTGGTGGCCGAGGCCGTGCTGGGGGCTGCCCCCCTGGCTGAAGTCTCCCCCTGACAGGCCACCACTGTCCGCCGTCTGGCTCTCGCTCACAGAGCTGTGGCGCCGCTTCATGTACGCTGGCGGGGAGAGATGGGAGGGCAAAGGGTTGAAAATATATGAGCTCTCTACAGAGAGAGATGGAAGGGTTAACTATAGTACGAGGATGCCATGTAAACTCCATGTAGACTTGCCTGACAGGGCTTTGAATTCCACTTTAAATTCACACAAGCAACATGACAACATGATATCTGTCCACAGCAACTGAAATACTACAGCATTCAACAAATGTGGATGTGATCTTTTATAAGGTTCACAGGTGTAGCTAAATACTCTAATACAAGAGTCACAAAATCAAAGATAAACATTGCCATCAGGGGGCAGTATTACCATACACATGCTCAGGAGACAGATTCCCCATCAGAAAGAACAATTGAAAGAGGAAATTGACTGTTTGACTCCTCTCGAGACCTGCTTGATACGTTTAAACATGTTCACATGGCATGTGTGACATGGAAGTAACAGATAAGTCACATTATGGACCAAAACATAAACATGATTTATGATACGTCTTCATATATATATATATAGCAGCAACACTTAATAATCTAAAACAAAAGGCTCCATGACTGTACATTTAATGCTAGCTTCAACATGCTAATGGTTAATGGCTATTGGCTAACCTGTTACCCTTTAGCTTGAGATGTATGACGAGTTTACTTAAGTGCTGATAGGTCAGCCTCGTTTTTTGTTTTTTTTTTACCTTCAAATTGGTTATAGTGAGGAGAGGACTGGGTTAGTGTTAAGCTTATCCAAGATAATCTGTTAAGGGGAAACAGAGCTTCCATTACGCCTTAATACCCATCCATATCAGCCGCTCTATCATTTGACCATACACTTTTAAGTGCTTTTAGACCTAACGAAAAGCACTATATAAAACACACATCATTATCATCATGCATACAGAGTGCAAAACCCCGTAGCCATAGCTGTGTTATGAGCAGAAGTCCCTGTCGCCTGGTCGGGGGTTTAGGCAGGGAAAAGAACATCCAGGCCGTAGTGTTAGCAGGCTAATGAGGAGTCTCCCTGCAGTTATCCTCCGTGCTTCGCTACGGTGACGCTACCCGAACACACTTCGCCAGACTGGGCTTTGACTCATAACCAGCCTAGCGTCAGCCCCAGCCCCAACGGAGGACCAATATATGCCACTTTTACCCCGGGAGAAGTGTTAATGGCCTAATCACTCCAAGAATGTTCACTTTGCTTATGGAGAAAGGGAGGGGGAGGAGGAGTGGAGAGCGGGAAGGAGAGAAAAGGGTGCTCTGATGAGTGCATTGGACTTTGAATAAGCAGGCCCCGGAGAGACTGGGGCCCGTCATGTCTGATGAGAGCGTTGACGTCTCGTGCCCAGATTGATCTCGACAGCGTTGAGAAACACATATCCCCCACCCCTCCGACACACACACACACGTCTCCACCCCCTTTTCTTTTTAACCAGGAGCACTGGGCATGTGCTGTTTGACTCGGCAGCCCGGGGACACATCTGGGCTATTAGAGGAGGAAAAAGAGCAATCAGAAATGCCTCCCCCCATGCTCTTCTTCCTCTCCGTCCCTCCTCCTTGTTCGCTAGCTCGTCCTCTCACGCCATCTCATTCTCTCTTGCCATCTTGTTTTACTTTATTCTCTCTACTTCAAGTCCCACAGAGTGTTTAGGACGGTTGCCTGGCGGCCTTGAGGGATGGTACACTCCCAGGGAGGGGTACAGGGACAGATGTTGGTGGGTAAAAACATGGCCTATGGAGGTAGCTAGCTTGTAGCTACATCAGTGTTCTCTCTATCCTAGCCTCTGTCTTGAAAGCAAAGACATAGGACATGAAGGACAGACTCATGCCCAACTCTAAATCCCATCTAAGGACAACATGGCACAAATTCTGAGTGCCAGGCGGGGAAAATGCCATACTTTCCCTTGGCTTTAACCATTTTAGATTCAGATGTATAAAAGGATAAGGGGCTAGGTTACAGCGGTGAGGTAGGGAGGGAGGTAAAAATAAACAGAGAGATGGAGGAAAGAGGGAAGGAAAAAAGGAGTACCTTTCTTCTCCATGCGTTTCATGTCCATGAGTTTCTCCACGTTGCGTGGGTCCTGGAGCCAGAGCTGCATGCGGACGAAGGGCTCGCGTCCTTTCAGGCTGAGCTTGTGCCAGGGCTTGGGCCTCGCCAGCAGGTCAGATACCGAGCCCTGAGTCAGACCCAGGATGGTTTCCCCAAACAGACGCTGACCTGGGGGGAGGGGGGATCAGAAAGAGAGGAGGGGGTTAGATTCACAACTCAGAGAAGGACAGAGAGGACCGTCACTAGAAGACAACTAGAATCAGTAGACCACATCGCCTGAAGTATGGATAGAGCAATATTTGTAAGAATAATCATTTATAAAAAGGATGATAATTAGGGCATGACCCAGTTAACAACAAGCATTCATGTGTCCAGTTGTTTTTCATTTTATAGATTTTTTTGGTACTTTTACACCTTTTTGATATCCAAATGGAAGTTACAGTCTTGTCCCATCGCTGCAACTTGAGAGGTGAGGTGAAGGTCGAGAGCCATGCGCCCTGCGCCCTGCAAAACAAGACCCTGCCAAGCCGCACTGCTTCTTGACACACTGCGAGTTTAACCCAGAAGCCAGCTGCACCAATGTGTCGGAGGAAACACCGTACAACTGGCGACCGAAGTCAGCTTGCAGGCGTCCGACCCACCCCGCCACAAAAAGTTGCGAGAGTGCGATGGGACGAGGACAGCCCAGCTGGCCAAACCCTCCCCTAACCCGAACGATGCTGTGCCAATTGTGCGCTGCCTCATGGGTCTCCCGGTCACAGCCGGCTGTGACACAGGCTGGGATCAAAACCGGGTCTGTCGTGACACCTCAAGCCCTGCGATGCAGTGCCTTAGACCGCTGCGCCACTTGGGAGGCCCATGTGTTTTCTGAGGGTTAGGAGAATATTCCACTAATATCCCACCAAACACAAAATGTTAATTTATGTGTCCAAAGAAACATTTATTACACATCACGTCTTGTTACCTTTGCAGAGGCAATCAAGGCCCTGAGAACCACTGATCTATTCACAGCTCTTTGTCTGTTGGCAATGTTAGGGATACTCACACACACGGTTCTTTTAACATAGTGTTTTCAACTTCCATATGTGACATACATGATTACAGTAATTATCATTCAACATGTCCTCACCAGGGATTTGAACTCACAACCTCTAGGATCACGGTACTCTGATCTTCCTGCTATGCCACCATGTCCGTATCATGTATAAGTTCATCTAACTCTTCTCATCATTGATTTAGCCCATTTCAACATCTGAAGGACTTTTAAAGTTTTTTAAAGGTTGGTGGGGTATATTAACCTGTTTTAATTACTCTCCTGAATCACTATGATCAATAAATTATTTCCTTGAGTGTACTTTTAACAGAGGTGAGATTTATTTAAAAAAAGCATTTACCCTATTGCTTACGCCTGTCACGTTGTTAGGGGTTACTTCTGGACAGAGTCTAAATATGCTGGCCCATCCTTTGTTGGCACAGTGGTTAGGGGTTCGATACCGACTAGGGGAGTCACCCTACTCTCACATTCTTTGCAATATATTTTAATGTCATATTGTATTCTGAGAACATTGCAACCACGTTCCATACTGAACAAAAATATAAACGCAGTCAATTTAAATAAATTCATTAGGCCCTAATCTATGGATTTCACATGACTGGGCAAGGGTGAAGCCATGGGTGGGTCTTGGAGGGCACAGACCCACCCACTGGGGAGCCAGGCCCACCAAATCAGAATTTGGTTTGGCCCACTAAAGAGCTTTATGTGTTGCGTGACAAAACTGCACATTTAAAGTGGCCTTTTATTGTCCCCAGCACAAGGTGCACCTGTGTAAAGATCATACTGTTTAATCAGATTCTTGATATGCCACACCTGTCAGGTGGATGGATTATCTTGGCAAAGGAGAAATGCTCAATAACAGGGATGTAAACAACATTTCTGGGACTTTTTATTTCAGCTCATGAAACATGGGACCAACACTTTACATGTTGAGTTTATATTTCTGTTCAGTGTAGATAAGTTCTGCTTGACTTTAAGGGAATTTGCTCCTAACTTTAACACCAAAACACGTTAAAAAGGTAATCTTAAGGTTTTTGCTAACATAGCTAGAATGCTCCCCTAACTAACATAAAACTGGACACTCAAATATTAGGGGAACTATACGGGTAACATTACAAAAATGTTATCTGGAAAGCTATTGTCAACATTCAACTCACCTTTTTTTCATTTAGCTTGCTATTGGAATAAACTTGAATTCCACGCACGAACACGCATCAACATTACATGTCCTTTAAGTTTCCAAGGTACAGGGCAGGGCGGCATTGAAAACTTGCCATCAGAAGTTGGCAGCGTTTAGTCTGCTGCAACTGTGGCTGACTTCAATCAGAGAAGAGACAGTTTAAATAGTCTTTGACTTGCGTTTGAGTGCCTGAGTTGTTTTAAAGGCATTAAAAAAAGGTCTGGATTCACATAAATAAATAAAAAACAACAACCGAGGCCTCTCTCTCGGTTCGCAGCATAAACATTCACCACAGCAGAACCTCAGGTTCTTGAAAGGCTTCAAAGCTGGCGAGCTCTCACACAGAGCGCTGCGGAGCTACATTTCCCCACACTATGTCCCAGGGGACCCCTCAAACATGCCTTTGGCAGCGAGGAGGGAGGGTGGTGTTGCTCTTCACTGTGCTTCTCACAGTGTTTCATGCTGGGGAGCTGAGCGTTGGGGCAGCTGAACAAACGCAGGCAGGCAGCGTGGCGGTGAGAGAGAGAGGCAGAGATGTGAAGCGCTACTGAAAGGCGCTGGGATTTGGGGAGCAGCTCCTCTAAAGGGAAGAGAAGTGGATGAGTAGACAGCATAAGGCTGGGAGACAGAACAGGTGACGCTAGTCCCGCTGAGAGAATCTCTTGGGGTATGTGCGTGTGCGTGATGCACGGAGATGGAAGGGCTGCTTCACAATTTCCTTCTCTCACTGACTCCGACAGGGCTTTGTTTTGCACCGAACACACACTCTCTCTTATAGTACACACACACACACACACACACACACACACACACACCTCAAGCCCTGTTCTTATTGCAATTGGATGCAGTGATGCACACAGCAGCCCTGTGGAGCTCAGCCTGTGTATGAAAGTAAAGTCAAGTACAAGGGTGAACTTGTTCATCTATTCTTAATGAACCATTAAGGTCTAAATCAAATCACACAATTCCAATGCCATAAATCAAAGGACCTAAGAAAATACATTATTGACCACCAGCTAGATTTGGGTACAAGCAGCAGGCGCAAACATGTTCATTGAGAGGCATCCTTTGTGCCCATATTTCCTAAAACGTGTGCGAAACAAAAATCACAATGATTGGCCACATTTGCACGCACCACTTCGAGTCCTATAAAAAATGATTTGGCTGTGTGCATCATGTGTTGGTGTGAATCTCAAAACATGTGAATTACAAAGAAGAAGAAATCATGCTCCTAAATCACCCAACAGAGTGCCACACCAAAATGGATACCTACATTGTTGATTGCCTTACCGATATCAAGGAGTGAACTATATAAGGTAGAAGAGTGACTAGGCTATACACATTACTATTTGTATTACCTTTAAATATTCAGGTGAGGAAGTGAAAAAATTGCATTTTACATCAACCCAGCCAAGAGGGTGCAGTGCTACAGTAGTTGACAGACATGGGAGTTTGGCTGAAGGGAGCTGCTAAATGACACCATCCATCACTGGCCCTGGCCGCCTCACTGCCCTGACAGGGGAGAGGAGGAGGAGGTGAGCTGTGGCTAGGTCTAGGGAACAGATGGAGGGAGCTCTTCTCTGTGGGGCTAATTGAGAGGTCTGGGAACGAGGTGGAGCGCAGCCCTATGACAACCAGGCTTTGTCCCAATATTAATCTGGCTAGTATCATCTGATAGTATCGACCATACTGTAACTCAATGTTCAACAGATAAGTGACCCACGTTATCCAACTGGCTCAGAGGCTAGCCAGGAAACACTTAGTCTTTAAGCACGACCAGGACAGTGTGGACACTGTGCTCTCTGTTCCTTTGCTGTGTGAGTTGATAGTTGGGCTGGTTAATTTTAGCCGAGGGAACGACTAACGAGCTAGCTGGCCAGCTTGAGGAACATGGCAACTGGTTTATTCCTGTCTGCCTTGGCAGCCCAGTATGACGCTGGTGTGGGGTAAAGAGCATTTCCCCATTCTGGAGTGGAGATACTGCGTACAATGATGACACATGCACCGAACCCAGCACAACCTTATTAGTTTAATGTGTTGTAACTCTAATCTAAACAAATTATTATTAGTCAGTGGGAGGGGAGAAAAGCTTGTTAGGAGTTTGTGCTTCTTGGTGAGGAGTACACAGTAGCATTGGCACAATGTAACAATCGCTCCTCACCTCTCCACTGCGATAGCTCATGTGTGGTCACTGGTGAATGCTCTGGCACAAAATGGCTGCCGTGGCATCACCCAGGTGGGTGCTAGACACATTAATAGCAGACGAGGTGAATAAGGCGAGTTGCGCAACTCGGGGGAGAAGGGGGGGAACTGAATGCTTTGTTGTGCTGATCAATTGGAAAAGAAGACTTGAAGAAGTGACTGTTGAAAGACAAGACCAGAGTGGTATGATAACGCCACTCCAACTCACCAAGGTTGTTGTCGGTCAGCACCTCCTTGACCTTCTTGGTGATGACATAGGTGTCCAGCTCTGGGGACATGGCCACCATCTCCTGGATGCTGAGACCTGAGTGGCCGGGGACGGGCAGTGGCGTGCCGGGCTGGGACTCAGAGGGCTCGCTGGGCTCCCTGAGGGGGACCTGGGATGATCCTCCTCCACATCCCCCTCCTCCTCCCCCCTGCTCCCCAAGGCTCTTCACGGACTCCTCGGCTGAGCTGAGGGGGGACTCCGGGGCCGGGCTGCAGCTGGCTGAGGTCTTTGGGGTGTTTTCTGTGGAGACATGAGAGAAAGAACCAACGGTCAGAGAGAGACAGGCAGTTAAAAACAGACAACTACATTTTTTGGGGGACACTCAAAATTTGCACATTTCAATAGCAACACAACAAACACAAAAATGTATATTCAAAATTTAAACCCTTAGGAGGGGGGACTCTCAATCTGCAATTGATTGAATTGGGACCCAAGTTATTCTCTAATCACAAGCAACTCAGTACAATTAGGTTTTTACTGTATTTCCAACAACTACATTAGTGCCCCTACAACATTAGTACTCATTCTGTCTATCAGCTAGTCTCTAGCTAACTCTATGGGCTACATGTACTCTGCTCCAATGCTCCGTCAAACAAGCAGTCATTCCAGCATGCACACACAGACAGAATGATTGGCGCTAACTTGTCGCTGTGATTCTGTCATCTCCACCAGCTCCCCCTCCCACTCCCCTCCCTCTACCCAATGGCTGTGTGATGGCCCATTGCACGGACAATCAACTCTCCCCATGAGACAGCAGTCTGTCAGATATGAACAGAGAGGGGGGGGGGGGGAGAGAGAGAGAGTGAGAGTGAGAGAGAGAGAACGTGGAGCAGTTGAGTAGAAAATCACTGCATGTGCAATTTTCTTCCTCTGCGCCTCAGTAGGAAAAGTGCACGTTGAGTTGCATTGACAGGAAGGCGCCTGTCAGTAGATCAAATACGTGTGTACGTGTTGGCTGTATGCATTCTGAGTGAGATTTATGATTCTGCTCAAGCAGCGTGCTTTACAGTAAATCAACTTGAACACAAAACATCTGATGTGAATTAAAATGGACTTGTCTGTCACATTTCAGAGCTGATGAGGTGAGCATGTCCAACACGCTCGTCTTGGCACTCCTAGGCCCGTGACTACAAAAAGGAAGGACGTTGTGTACCCTGACGTGTGTGTAGCTAGAGTTGAAGTCGGAAGTTTACATACACCTTAGCCAAATACATTTTAACTCAGTTTTTCACAATTCCTGACATTTAATCCTCGTAAAAATTCCCTGTTTTAGGTCAGTTAGGATCACCACTTTAATTTAAGAATGTGAAATGTCTGAATAATAGTAGAGAGAATGATTTATTTCATTTTATTTCTTTCACATTCACAGTGGGTCAAAATATTACATACACTCAATTAGTATTTGGTAGAGTTGCCTTTAAATTGTTTAACTTGGGTCAAACCTTTTGGGTAGCCTTTCACAAGTTTCCCACAATAAGCCGGGTGAATTTTGTCCCATTCCTCCTGACAGAGCTGGTGTAATTGAGTCAGGTTTTTTTAGGCCTCCTTGCTCACACACGCTTTTTCAGTTCTGCCCACACATTTTCTATAGGGTGAGGTCAGGGCTTTGTGATGGCCACTCCAATACCTTGACTTTGTTGTCCTTAAGCCATTTTGACACAACTTTGGAAGTATGCTTGGGGTCATTGTCCATTTGGAAGACTCATTTGCGACCAAGCTTTAACTTCCTGACTGATGTCTTGAGATGTTACTTCAATATCCACATAATTTTTCGTCCTCATAATGCCATCTATTTTGTGAAGTGCACAAGTCCCTCCTGCAGCAAAGCACCCCCACAAACGTGCCTCACGGTTGGGATGGTGTTCTTCGGCTTGCAAGCCTCCCCCTTTTCCCTCCAAACATAACAATGGTTATTATGGCCAAACAGTTCTATTTTTGTTTCATCAGACCAGAGGACATTTCTCCAAAAAGTACGATTGTTGTCCCCATGTGCAGTTGCAAACCATATTCTGGCTTTTTTATGGCGGTTTTGGAGCAGTGGCTTCTTCCTTGCTGAGCGGCCTTTTAGCTTATGTCGATATTGGACTCGTTTTATTGTGGATATAAATACTTTTGTACCCGTTTCCTCCAGCATCTTCACAAGGTCCTTTGCTGTTGTTCTGGGATTGATTTGCACTTTTCGCACCAAAGTACAATCATCTCTAGGAGACAGAACGAGTCTCCTTCCTGAGCGGTATGACGGCTGCATGGTCCCATGGTGTTTATACTTGCGTACTATTGTTTGTACAGATGAACGTGGTACCTTCAGGCGTTTGGAAATTGCTCCTAAGGATGAACCAGACTTGTGGAGGTCTACAATTTTTTTCTGAGGTCTTGGCTGATTTCTTTTGAATTTCCTATGATGTCAAGCAAAGAGGCACTGAGTTTGAAGGTCAGCCTTGAAATATATCTACAGGTACACCTCCAATTGACTCAAATGATGTCAATTAGGCTATCAGAAGCTTCTAAAGCCATAACATAATTTTCGGGAATTTTCCAAGCTGTTTAAATGAACAGTCAACTTAGTGTATGTAAACTTCTGACCCACTGGAATTGTGATACAGTGAATTATAAGTGAAATAATCTGTCTGTAAACAATTGTTGGAAAAATTACTTGTGTCAAAACTATAGTTTGTTAACAAGAAATTTGTGGAGTGGTTGAAAAACGAGTTTTAATGACTCCAACTTAAGTGCATGTAAACTTCTGACTTCAACTGTATATGTGTGTGTGTGCGATACTAGGACTTTCTCCTGTCCTGCTCTGTGGAGAGGGTAGCGGATAGAGCAGACAGACATAGTCCTACAGTGAGAGGGGTATCCTACACTACATTGTGCCTGGCTGCCAGCACAGCACAGGAGGGACAAGTCATCAGTTATCCCCAGCCGAGGTCAGGAGGAAGGCTTCAGTTGTTTGCTAAAATGATTTCTGAAGTCTGGGAAAACAATTACTTATTTTGATGAGTCAGAGTCTCCAAATGAAGCTCCCGCTCTCTCTCTTCCTCCATTCTCCCTCCTTCCCTCTCTCTGCCCACCCTGTGTGGCAGGGTGTATGTGTGCGTGTGTGGGGTATGTGTATGCTGTGTTGTGTGGTGAATACGCGTATGTGCGGGGTGAGCGTGAGGGTGCGTGTGCATGTTATGCGTATTTGTGTGAGGGTATGTGCATGAGCTGTGTGTCTCTGTGTGTGCGCGGCTGGCTGCGGCCCTAAAGTGAGCAGCCGAGGGGAGCCGTCACTAGTGATTACCTCCCTGCCGTGCTGGGGGAAACAGCTGAGGGGGGAGTATGTGGGTGTGTGTCTGGGTGTGTGGAGGAGGGAAGCAGTCAGCTCGCATCTCCCGCCCGGCTTGCTAAACCTACTGGTGACATTTTATCTGGCAGCGTGGCGCGAGGGGGACGAGAGGGGGACAGAGGAGGGAGGGAGGGGACTGGGATGGGTGGGGTTCTCCACATGACAGGTTGTCCTGTGACATGGTGCCAGTGACCCACAGCCCAGCCATGTCAGTACCGCAGTGGCCCCCAGGGGGACATTGCACTGGGGGAGGGAGGGAGGGAGGGAGGGAGGGAGGGAGGGAGGGAGGGAGGGAGGGAGGGAGGGAGGGAGGGAGGGAGGGAGGGGAGGAAAGAGGGGGCAATGTTTTCTGCTTTCCCTCACAGGGCATTCTGTTTTGTCTTCACGCCAGAAGATGGATTGATAGTAGAGCGGATGAGGGAGAGAGAGAAAGAGAGAGATAGCTGCATCTGGACGTACAGCTGCCTGCTGCTTTTAACTCTGACACTGGTGACACTAAAAATACCTAAAACGGCTTTCGCTGGCTTTTAGATAAACACATTACTCCATGACTGGCCCTGTTCAACTGCAACCAAAGGCTTTTAGTTCCAAAGATACTGTACCGTGGCACCAATTTAAATACCAATGTATGCCTACACTAGATATATATATACACATTTGCATATGCAAATGCAGCACTACATTTCGCCCCAAACTACATTTTTAGATCAAATATCTGTATGAGTTAACACTCAACTTTAATATACGGACAAAGCGTTTGGAAATAACGTTGAACATGCAACACGGTAGTCATATGACCCTTGGTTAGTGTCCGGGATAAAGCTGGCACCGGTATAAACAGTGTGCCTTCATGTTTCCCTTCCCAGTGAATCTATCTGTGTTCCTGACAGAGTGAGGGCATGTTAGCGCTGAGGGGAAAGGATGAGCAGAGACATGAGGGGGAAGGGAACACTTCACCTTACACACACACACACACACTCTCTCTCTCTCTCAGGGGCACCTGGAGGGTGTGTACTCTGTATGTAGCTTCCACACACACCTCTGGGGAGGGCTACTTATAGCTGGGCAAACTGTGCTGTGTTCTAATGAGGGGCAGTGAGGACATTATATGTGCTGGGTGAAGAGCATACACTAACACACTAACATACTCCTACACAATGAGGTATAAACTAATACAATATGGCCTTGTGTTAGTTTTAAAAGCTTTTGATCACTTTTCACAGCTTTTAGAGGGTACTTTTACAGTGCTCCCACAGTGATTTTACAGTCCATTCCATATGCGTTCCTGAGAATACATTTGGATGAAGTAAATAAACAATGGAGCTGTCTCTCCCTCCATCTCTTTCTCTTCCATCCATCTGGGCTGTCCTATTTAACAGGGCTGTGTGGTCTCCCCTCTGCCAGAGCTCAAAGACACAGATTGGGACAATGTCCTGTGATAGATGCATTATGGGCTTCTAAAGCCTGGCCCATTACACCGGCTAGTCACATATTCCACCAAATGGAACTTTTTTTAACACACTTTAGGCCCCACTGCCGTGATTGCCTTAGAGTCTGTGTGTTTGTGTGTGAGAATGTGTGTGCGATTAAGTGTTTTTATTATGTTTGTCTGTGGGTGTATCTATTGGGGAGAGTGTGTCTATGTGTGTGAGACAGAATACGAATCAGTGTATGGGTTTCTCCTCTTATTCCAGGAAATGCCTTCCCCTCCCCTGCCTCCCCTGCCCTCCCTGCCCTGGCTGCCTCCCCTCCCCTCCCCTGCCCTGTCTGCCTCCCCTGCCCTGCCCCGTCTGCCTCCCCTGCTCTGCCCCGTCTGCCCTGCCCCGTCTGCCTCCCCTGCCCTGCCCCGTCTGCCTCCCCTGCCCCGTCTGCCTCCCCTGCCCCGTCTGCCTCCCCTGCCCCGTCTGCCTCCCCTGCCCCGTCTGCCTCCCCTGCCCCGTCTGCCTCCTCTGCCCCGTCCGCCTCCCCTGCCCCGTCCACCTCCCCTGCCCTGTCCGCCTGCCTGCACTGTCTGCCTCCCCTGCCACGTCCCCCCCCCCCCCCCCGTCTGCATTCCCTGCCCTGCCCCGTCTGCCTCCCCTGCCCTGCACTGCACTGTCTGCCTCCCCTGCCCTGCACTGCACTGTCTGCCTCCCCTGCCCTGCACTGTCTGCCACCCCTGCCCCCCCTGCCCTGTCTGTCTGCCTCCCCTGCCCTGTCTGTCTGCCTCCCCTGCCCTGCACTGCACTGTCTGCCTCCCCTGCCCTGCACTGTCTGCCACCCCTGCCCCCCCTGCCCTGTCTGTCTGCCTCCCCTGCCCTGTCTGTCTGCCTCCCCTGCCCCGTCTGCCTCCCCTGCCCTGCCCCGTCTGCCTCCCCTGCCCCGTCTGCCTCCCCTGCCCCGTCTGCCTCCCCTGCCCCGTCTGCCTCCCCTGCCCCGTCTGCCTCCCCTGCCCTGTCCGCCTGCCTGCACTGTCTGCCTCCCCTGCCACGTCTGCCCCCCCGTCTGCATCCCCTGCCCTGCCCCGTCTGCCTCCCCTGCCCCGTCTGCCTCCCCTGCCCTGCACTGCACTGTCTGCCTCCCCTGCACTGCACTGTCTGCCTCCCCTGCCCTGCACTGTCTGCCACCCCTGCCCCCCCTACCCTGTCTGTCTGCCTCCCCTCCCCTGTCCCTGTCTGCCTCCCCTGTCCCTGTCTGCCTCCCCTGCCCTGTCTGCCTGCCCTGCTCCATATCTAACAAGTGTCCCATTAAACCCCATCCCAAGAACATCATGTACTTTGACATTTTCTGGCCAGCCCTGGATTAAGCAGACAGACATGTAAATGTCAGCTTGCCTATCTAATCTACGGGCCCATTTTAAAAGCCATTAATTTCTGATCTTCTCTCCCTCTCTCTCTCCCTCCCTCTCTCTCTCTCTCTCTCTCTCTCTTTCCCTTTCTCCCTCCCTGCGTTCCCGATCTCCCTCTCTGGTTCTAAAGTCATCTCTTTAATCTATACATTGTCGTGGCTAATTTGTGGTGAAAATGATGGAGAAAGGATACTTAATGTAGGACAGCCAGTAAATGTAATTCATCATGCCTCCGCCCCGGTGCCGACAGAGAGGGGTGTGTGTGTATATATGGAAGAGGTGGGGGTGATGTAGCCCTGCACAGCAGAGAGGCTGTGTGTGTGTGTGTGTGTTTATAAGTGGGTGTGCGTGCGTGCGCGTCCGCGACGGGGTCTGTCTGGGAAGAGAGAGCGTAGGGGGGGGGGGGGGGGGGGGGGGCTCAAAGTAATTATCATACATCAGTGTTCTGATGCTGTAATTGATTATAACAGCTGCGGGAGGCCCTCGGGAGAGAGAGCGCCAACTCCCCCACAACGCCCTCCCTCCTCATCCTGATCCCCCCCATCCCCCTTTGCCTCCCCCTCATCCCTGGCCTGTGTGTGTTTGTCATCGAGCTGCTTCCCCTTCTCTCATCTAGAAGGTGTGACAGCTCTGGAAACGGGGCATGGCGCTCCCTCACATTAGACGCTCATTAAGAGGCGTGGCTGACTATCCTCTGGTGCCACTTCATCACCACAAATGAGCTGACGTCAGCTTAGCTAGCGCTGGCACGCTGTAAAAAGATCAACCTTTACCAGATCCAGAGTGTATGAAGTGCGTACATGCTGGTGGTGCATATGTGGATGGAATGGAAATATTGATCCATTTTGTGTATCTATAGATGTATCAGTGAGATATGGTTCTACAGATACTGTGGATTGGTGGGGCAGTGTATGGTCTTTTTCTAAGATTGGGTAAATTAAGTCCGGTTTAGTCAAAGTCCAAAAACCATTCACTGTCAGTCATTATTGCGGCTATGATATGTTTTTACACAGGACGAGTCCAGACACACACAAACACACACACAAACACACACACACACACCAGGCTGGCTAAGCTCATGTCGCGTCCGCTCGCCGTCATGTGGAGCGGGTCGCTGTGTGTTGCTCAGCAGAGAGCTGCCATGACGACTCCAGATCTACCCAGACACACTGGGCACTGCAGCATTCTGGGAAAGTAATCTCACTGTCTGTCTGGAAGACTCCCCGAGGTGACCGGCCAGACAAAACAGCAACGGTCGGGAAAAGAGCTCGCAAGTTCAAAAGAGGCTTAGATATTGAACGGAAAGAGTTCTCTCTTATCTTTACCAACACTTCAAACACTTTCTTCATTGCCTCCTAACCTAGTTTGAAAAGCCACGAAGACTTTGCATAAAAAAAGCTCATCATCTTCGTTAAAAACCCCAGTGCCATTTTAACTGATCTACCTCGGGTCGGCGATGCAAAAGAGGCCCCAAATTTGATTAGACAGTAGCTTTATTCGCATCAACCTGGGGACAATAACAACACCAACACGGTGGCTGGCAACAACAATGTCCTTGGGTCTTCCTGGCTGTCTTTTAGCAGTCATCACTTCCCTAGCGCCCACTCTTTAATTAGCTAGTCATAATTAGAATCCCTGTGGTCGCTAGCTCCAGCTCCGACCAGTCCGGGACTCACTAGCTCAGACGGGACGGCGGCGTTACCCATAAACCCCCTCACCCTAGGACATACGTTATCACGCTTTGGCTAATGAGAAATTAGTGGAGGCCACAGGCCTTTGATTTCAATGGTGTTGCTAAGTCTTGCACTAGTCCTTTTAATGTTGTATCGAAATTAGACTGTTTATTGAATCTAGATGAAATTATTTTTTCTGTTTGATAAAGATGAATTTTAGGTTAGTTTTAAAGAATCTGGGTAAGAGGCATCGGTTTCTTTCAGTTCTGAAAGCAGACTTGGATCAGCTCTTCCTGAGCCAGTCCAAACCTTAACCAATCAGTTCCTGGGACAGTTTTTTGCATAGAAATTGAGACTGGGAACAAGGAGAGTTTGAGAGTGAGTTAGAAAGGCAACAGAGAAAGCGTACGGTATGTGGTGTGTGCGTGTACAGTATGTATGCGAGTAGGTATGTGTGTGTGTACAGTATGTATGCGAGTAGGTATGTGGTGTGTGTGCGTGTACAGTATGTATGCGAGTAGGTATGTGGTGTGTGTGCGTGTACAGTATGTATGCGAGTAGGTATGTGGTGTGTGCGTGTACAGTATGTATGCGAGTAGGTATGTGGTGTGTGCATGTACAGTATGTATGTGAGTAGGTATGTGTGTGTGTACAGTATGTATGCGAGTAGGTATGTGTGTGTGTACAGTATGTATGCGAGTAGGTATGTGTGTGTACAGTATGTATGCGAGTAGGTATGTGGTGTGTGCATGTACAGTATGTATGCGAGTAGGTATGTGGTGTGTGCATGTACAGTATGTATGCGAGTAGGTATGTGTGTGTGTACAGTATGTATGCGAGTAGGTATGTGTGTGTGTACAGTATGTATGCGAGTAGGTATGTGGTGTGTGCGTGTACAGTATGTATGCGAGTAGGTATGTGGTGTGTGCGTGTACAGTATGTATGCGAGTAGGTATGTAGTGTGTGCATGTACAGTATGTATGCGAGTAGGTATGTGTGTGTGTACAGTATGTATGCGAGTAGGTATGTGTGTGTGTACAGTATGTATGCGAGTAGGTATGTGGTGTGTGCGTGTACAGTATGTATGCGAGTAGGTATGTGGTGTGAGCGTGTACAGTATGTATGCAAGTAGGTATGTGGTGTGCGCGTGTACAATATGTATGCGAGTAGGTATGTGGTGTGTGCGTGTACAGTATGTATGCAAGTAGGTATGAGGTGTGCGCGTGTACAATATGTATGCGAGTAGGTATGTGTGTGTGTGCGTGTACAGTATGTATGCGAGTAGGTATGTGTGTGTGTGTGCGCGTGTACAGTATGTATGCGAGTAGGTATGTGTGTGTGTGTGCGCGTGTACAGTATGTGTGTGTGTGCGTGTACAGTATGTATGCGAGTAGGTATGTGTGCGTGTGCAGTATGTATGTGGTGTGTGCGTGTACAGTATGTATGCGAGTAGGTATGTGGTGTGTGCATGTACAGTATGTATGCGAGTAGGTATGTGTGTGTGTACAGTATGTATGCGAGTAGGTATGTGTGCGTGTACAGTATGTATGTGGTGTGTGCGTGTACAGTATGTATGTGAGTAGGTATGTGGTGTGTGCATGTACAGTATGTATGCGAGTAGGTATGTGGTGTGTGTGCGTGTACAGCATGTATGCGAGTAGGTATGTGGTGTGTGCGTGTACAGTATGTATGCGAGTAGGTATGTGGTGTGTGCATGTACAGTATGTATGCAAGTAGGTATGTGGTGTGTGTGCGTGTACAGCATGTATGCGAGTAGGTATGTGTGTGTGTACAGTATGTATGTGGTGTGTGCGTGTACAGTATGTATGCGAGTAGGTATGTGGTGTGTGTGCGTGTACAGTATGTATGCGAGTAGGTATGTGGTGTGTGTGCGTGTACAGTATGTATGCGAGTAGGTATGTGGTGTGTGTGCGTGTACAGTATGTATGCGAGTAGGTATGTGTGTGTGTACAGTATGTATGTGGTGTGTGCGTGTACAGTATGTATGCGAGTAGGTATGTGGTGTGTGTGCGTGTACAGCATGTATGCGAGTAGGTATGTGGTGTGTGTGCGTGTACAGTATGTATGCGAGTAGGTATGTGGTGTGTGACGGTGGTGTCAGGAGGTGGACACAGACAGATGACCGTGGGGGAGACCTGACGGACAAGTTCACACACACCCCTGGCTGATGGATGAGTCCCTCTCTGTGCTTAAGCCCAATGCTCCAGACAGAGAATAAAAGCTAGAAAAGATTTTCATTTCAATACAAGGACAGCAGCCGGGGAGAATTTAATCGGTGGGCAAGGACAGAGGCTCTCCCTGCTCTCAGCGGCCATCAATCAGATCCCACACTGGGACACACACACAGGCTACGAAGCGACTGAGTGAAGAGTCAAATATTCCTAACATTTCCACAGCCTAATTGTAGCCTAACCAATATCCTAATGGAGATTCAACGAAAAGAAAAATCTGACATTGACATCAAGGGTGGGTGGCATTTTTTGTATTCAAATTTATTGGAAAGACTGCTAAACTATTTCCACCTGGCCCACAGCGTTGTGGCGTACTTACAGTACAATGCCCTTTCACTCCATGTTCCACCAGACGCTTCTTTCAATTGTTATTATCTGTTCGCTAACATTACACAAGTAAATGGAATAAATAAAACAAATGAATTAAATAGATTAGGTCTTGAAAATATGTGAAACCTTTTTTTGAGTTGTATGTTATCTGTGCCTCGTAGCCGAGGCTATATGACAGTGCCATCAACTTGTTTACTTAGCAGACACCACTTGCTGCCTATATTCAGGCAACACATATATTTTAAGAAAATCATGGAATATAAATGAACATTTTAAATTCACTTAGAATAAAAACCTTAGTGTAACAATTTTATTAAGTAATATGTCACAGTAAAGTTACAGCTTCTTCTGACCAAGTAGAAACAAAAAAACAAGTGTATTTTTTGGATGTGCGTGTGCAGGACAGAGGAATAGCAATTCTTACACTATTGTTCTAAATGTAATCACCCTCTTCCTCTTCATTCAGTTAATTCAAATTCAATTGTGAAGTCGTGGACAATTATACGTTTCTATTTGGTTTATATCGCCCATTCATTCGGTGAGAGATACCGTAGCGCCTTGAGACCAACACTTTACACTGTACCCAAAAGCATAATAGCGCTCTAACTCCCTCTTGTGGTGGTCTGGAGCAATGAAGCAGTGATGCAGGGTACCGTACTAAACCACAAATTACCTTTAAGTCCCGCGGCATCATCTCAAAACGTTTAATTGAGGAACCACTCTAGGTGGATGTATGCACACACACAGGCATGAAGAACCACTGTTCATTCAGGAACCACTGTAGGTGGATGAATGCACACACACGGGCATGAAGAACCACTGTTCATTCAGGAACCACTGTAGGTGGATGTATGCACACACACGGGCATGAAGAACCACTGTTCATTCAGGAACCACTGTAGGTGGATGAATGCACACACACGGGCATGAAGAACCACTGTTCATTCAGGAACCACTGTAGGTGGATGTATGCACACACACGGGCATGAAGAACCACTGTTCATTCAGGAACCACTGTAGGTGGATGTATGCACACACACGGGCATGAAGAACCACTGTTCATTCAGGAACCACTCTAGGTGGATGTATGCACACACACGGGCATGAAGAACCACTGTTCATTCAGGAACCACTGTAGGTGGATGTATGCACACACACTGGCATGAAGAACCACTGTTCATTCAGGAACCACTGTAGGTGGATGTATGCACACACACGGGCATGAACGCAGACACACGCATATGAAAGTATTCATACCCCATTTAGTTGTGTTACAGCCTGATTTCAAACTGTATTCAATTGTTTTATTTTCTCAACCATCTACACACAATATCCCATAATGACGACTTGAACATTTTCTTTTTTTAATTTTGCAAATGTATTGAAAATGAAATACAGAAATATCTAATTCACACACCTGAGTCAATACTTTGTAGAAGCACCTTTGGTAGCGATGACAGTTGTGAGACTTTCTGTTTAAGTCTCTAAGAGTTTTTCACATCTGGATTGTGCAACATTTACCCATTATTCTTAAAAGAAATATGTGCAAATGTTCTGCAAACCTTATTAACATAGGTATTCAGACCTTGTGTGATGAGACTCAAAATTGAGCTCAGGTGCTTCCTGTTTCCATTGATCATCCTTGAGATGTTTCTACAACTTGATTGGAGTCCACCTGTGGTAAATTCAATTGATTGGACATGATTTGGAAAGGCACACACCTGTCTAAATAAGGTCCTACAGTTGACAGTGTACCGGTATGTTAGAACAAAAACCCAGGCATGAGGTTGAAGGAATTGTCTGTAGAGCTTCGAGACAGGATTGTGTCTCGTCACGGTATCTCTGTGCATTCATATTGCCATCGAAAAAATGCAATTGTGTTTGTTGTCCGTAGCTTATGCCTACCCCATTCCATAAACCCACCATGGGGCACTCTGTTCACAACGTTGACATCAGCAAACTGCTCGCCCACACGAAGCCGTACATGTGGTCTGCGGTTGTGAGGGCGGATGGACAGCAGCTTATGGTAGAGAAATTAACATTCAATTTTCTGCCAACTGCTCGGCTGGACATTCCTGTAGTCAGCATGCCAACTGCACTCTCCCTCAAAACTTGATACATTAGTGGCATTGTGTTGTGTGACAAAACTAATAATAAATAAAATTTGATTTGATTTGATTTGAACTGCACATTTTAGTGTCCTTTTATTGTCCCCAGCACAAGGTGCACCTGTGTAATGATCATGCTGTTTAATCAGCTTCTTGATATGGTACACCTGTCAGGTGGATGGATTATCTTGGCAAAGGAGAAATGCTCACTAACAGGAATGTAAACAAATGTGTGCACAATATTTTTGAGAAATAATATTTTTGTTCCGATGAAACAGTTCTGGGATCTTTTAATTCAGCTCATGAAACATGGGACCAACACTTTACATGTTGTGTTAATATTTTTGTTCTGTATACTTTAGTTTCTTGTTGCAAACAGGACGCATGTTTTGGATTTTTCTTATTCTGTACAGGCTTCCTTCTTCTGTGTACACATGTACCTTGTGGTCGGCCCTGTAGGTGCAGTACGTTCTAGCAGTGTGTGTGTATGCCTGGTGTGCATGTCCAGTGTGTGTGTGTTTACTTTGTGGTCGGCCCTGTAGGTGCAGTACGTTCTAGCAGTGTGTGTGTATGCCTGGTGTGCATGTCCAGTGTGTGTGTGTTTACCTTGTGGCTGGCCCTGTAAGGGCAGGACATTCTGGCCCAGCTCTCCGTTGAGCCAGAGCTGCATGCGGATGAAGGGCTCCCGGCCCTTCTGGGTCAGCTTGCTCCAGGGCTTGGGCCTGGACAGCATGTCGCTCACACTGCCCTGAGACAGGCCCAGCACCTGTAACACGCACGCACACACAGACAGACACACATACGTCAGTCAATAAATATTTTGATATATCTGAGCACGCCATCACAGTAAAACAACACTAATGTGTAAGTACACTGCTCAGAACACATGCCAGAATAAAGCATAATATTAGCTACAGTAATCAAACAAAAGGATAGAGTTAAAAAGAAAGCTGAAACAATTGTTCTTATTGTACATTGCATATTGACAATTGGTCAATTCCATGCCAGCATGGCCCGAAAATATCTTCCTTCTGGAAATTCTCACATAGAAACTTTATTGGGATGAAGGATGTTTTTATATACTTTTTACATTTGTAACAGCATTTTTGAGAAAATCATGATGAAAGTGGTAAGACCCAATGATCCGTGAACCGTACATGACATAGACAACCCCTTGGTGTCAACATACTCCTAATAGTGAGCGCTAAATTATGGAATATTGCTACATTCTGAAATACAATGTTACTCATTTATCCAACGTTAAAACTATAAATATGAATATCTCAAAAGCACCCTTTTTTTTTGTTGACTTTCTTCATTTTTATGCATATTGTTTTAAACAATATAATCTACAGGTACATCACATTTCCAGAGTGGGCTTTCTGCTACTTTTAAAGTTATGATACATTTTATCACCACAACAGTGAATGGGAAAATGGGTTCAAAGCCAACTCCCTCTGCTGGTGATTTGCTGAATGTGCGATCCTACAGGAGGGCTGTGATTGGTTAATGACCTATAATGTCATTTCTATGTATAAAATGGGTCATACCATTAACAGTAACAGAGAGTCACTCTGGAAATGAAATGTGTTTGAAGAGTATATTGTTTGAATAAATTCATGTGATACATTTTATTTCATATATAGACATACTGCATACTTGAGAGCACACTACAAGAAGTATAATGACACCAAGATGTTGTCTGTATCATGTACGATTTCAATGATCAAAGGGTCTTACAGGAGGCATGTACATATCTAAAAAAGGCCTAGAATAGCTTCTCGACTTTCGTCATTTCCCCCCCCCCCCAAAATGAAGTTATTATCTGAGAATTGCCAGAACAATCTGTGATACCAAAAATATTTTCGGTACATGCAGGCATGTAATCACCCAATTACAAACACTCATGCACTGAGATCATGCACTTATTCCTTCAAACCACTGAGATCTGTACTGTACACCCTGACACCATCTGCTTTAGTTTGTACCAACAGGGTGTATAAATGAGTTTTTGTTGGTGGAATCCTGGTTGGCAGCCCAATACTATTAACTAGCTGAGTGCTGAGAGAGACACAGGCTTAGATGTGTTTTAACTGGATGTGACAACTGAAGCTTACAGGATCACATACGTTTTATGTCAAAGGTGACGGTTTCCTGTTTACACACAAATCTATTTACACACGTATGAATGGATTCATTAAGCAAACACACTATAACAGAGAGCTGAGCTAGCAGAGGACACCCAGTTTTGAAATGTGCTGACTGAGGGTGGAGGGCAGTTGGGCAGAAATGACAGGAAGGGAGAGAGGCAAGTAGAGCAGTATTACAGGGGGGGATGTGAGTTGACGCTATACTGGCGCAGGATGGGTATATCAGGCAGTATAAGGACATGGGTATGGGGCGGTAGGGTGTCTTGCACACCTTCTCTCCAAAGATGCGCTGGCAGATGCCGTTCTTGGCCAGCTTGTCTTTGACCTGCTGCGTGAGCTCGGCCGTGTCCACCTCTTGGTACATGTAGAACTCGTACTGCTCAGGAGTGAGCGGCGCCACCACAGGCTTGGCTTGTTTGGCTGCGGGGGTCAACAGGGACCCCAGAGGCCCCAAGCTTAGGGGAGAGAGACTGCTCTGGGGTGTGTCGGCACGGCTGGGCCCCTGGGTTTTGGCGCCCCCGCCAGGCTCAGAGCTGGCCTGGGAGTACGGGGACTCGGCCCGGGGCCAGTCCTTCCAGTAGTCCAAGGAGGAGATGGAGACGGAGGAGGGTGCCAGCACCGAGGATGAGCCGGCCAGCCGGGGAGGCTTCTGGCGGAGACACAGAGAGGCACAGTCAGTGGGGAAGTGGGGATGGGGCTGGCCACTAAAGGCTAACAGCTAATTGCACAGTCACTGTGGAGGTAGGGCGCTAACCTCTAACGCTAACGTCAAGCTGTCGCCGGCTATGAATAGGCATGAGTGGAAGGTAGGTGGCTTCTCTTCCCCCTATAAAGAAGTAGGACACAGCCACTGTCATTGAATGGATCCAGGGAGGGTATGTGGAGCAGAAGATAGGGGGGAGAGAGTATGGCGATGATTTCAATGTTGTGAAGAAACGTAGCTCCCATGAGTTGCTGGGTTAGGCCATGTTCTGCCTCTGAGAGCTGCGAGCCTAATATCCGGTTTGTGGTGTTGACATGGACCTCACACACACATACGCACTCCGAGCACCTCGTCCTGAGTGGAGCAGCTGCACGCTACAGATGAACATAGACAATGGCCCTCTGTCTTCTAATACCACTTTCCAGATACATTTCAGTTGCACAAGGGCTGTGTCAGAAGCTGATTTGAGTGATGGCAACCAACAAAAACGACAGTAGTGCAAAACAAATCTCAGCAGTTTAAGGAGAAGTAGCTAACAACTTACACGAACAGCATGTATATGTTCCATCAGAGGGAATGAGCCTTGTGTGTAGAACAGTGATGAGTTATAATGATATGACACATTCTCAAAACATTTTGAACATTGTGGCTGGCCCACCGTGGTTCGGAGGTGAGAGAGAGGTCATGAAGGCAGAGAGTATGTGTGGTATTAATGTTATTGTACCTCCTTGCTGTCCTCCTGACTACGCACATCGTCATTCAGGCTTGCCGTGGCTCCCTGCCCCCCGGGGTGCATACTGCTCCACCATTGATCCCTCCAGGAGCCTCGCCCCTGCTTGGTCCCACCATCCATTAGCAACCCTCCTCCTCCCCCGCCTTCTCCCACCACTTCTCCTGCCTCCTTCTTCACCATGGCAGAGTGGAAATCCAGGAGGGAGGAGGGAGAGGAGGTTGGGGGGATGGAGGGCTTCTTGAGGGAAAGGGCCAGGGGCGAGTAGGAGGCTGGGAGGATTGGCGCGCCCAGGAGTTTGGGGGAGAGCAGGGCCAGGTCGGAGGGGCCCATGGAGGATGCCTTGAGGATGGGCTCTAGGGCGGCCTGCTGGGCCTCCATCTCTCTCCTTGCCTGCTCTAGGATGGAGCGAATGGTCTCGTCTGAGCTGGAGGATCCACCTGAGCCGATACCACCTCCACCACCACCAATGCTGGACGAGGGAGGGGGCTGGGACGAGTCTACAGCAGGGAGAGACAGAGAGGATAGACGTCATCAGACAAGGCTACGAACGCCATCTGCACTCAAACTCAAATGACGCTCCATGGCCACACTGTTTTGAAGTAGAGAAGAATTCTGTGAGGTTTGGGATTTTCTGTTTGATGTCTGAAGTTCAAAACAAAAGGAAAACGTAACATTTGAAAATAAGTGATTTCTTATGAAGTCTTATAAACATATTCTAAGTGCTTGATCATTTATACAATAACAGTCCATCACTTAAGAATTTCAATACAGCCACATTTGTCTTGCTAATGTGTTTGAGGCAAAAATAACTGCTCCCTAGTAGAACCATATCCCTTAGATTTAAGACATGGACGGTCAAGGAAATGTATTCTCCCTCCCTGACAGAAAAAGGTGGTCTTGCAGTCTGTACTTGGTTTGTATATTCCCGGTGTGGGGCCACACAGTATGTAAGGTTAAATCCATTCCTCACCAAGTCTGAGACTTTGTGCATATTTTGCAAAATAGTTGCCCATGCCTCGGGGGTAACCTGTCTGTCGTCGCTGTCTGTCCTCCACACCATCTGTAGTGGGTGGCACGGCGTCAAGAGGGGGTTAGCACGAGGGACATCTCTTAGACATTCTAAAGGCAGTGTATGGGGCAGTCACTAGCACGGTTTGGCATTAGTTATGGCATTGGTAATTTCAGAATAATTGTATGACCAATAAGATACAAATGGGGAAAGCTTGAGTCAACCACATCACATCCTACTGTATGTTCATTCACTTCACGGGCTGTATGAGGTCAAAACCCTGGGAAGGAAACTCTTTATACTGTAAATGCCCAGCATCCCTATAATTTCTGTACAAGGGGCATGCAGTGTGGTATGAGGGTTGGTGGTCAGACAAGAAGCATCAGACAACTATACAGCAGGGTTGAAGTTGGGTTGAGGTAAATTATTTTAGCTCTATCAATAGATAGAAAATCTAACCAGCTCCTGCTGTAGAGTCGTGTCCGTCAGAGAGAGAACAGCCACTCACCAGCCTTCTGAACCTGCAGCTCTCTCTTGGCCTGTTCCAGGATGGACTTGATGGCCTCATCTGAGCCACTCTCCGAGGTGCGGATCCGCGTGGTGATGTTACCTAGGGAAGGGCAAAAAAGGTCGGGGGTCAATGGATTGTACCAAAGGGAGGCAACGGGGGTGGTAAATTCTTTGGGTAATTAATATACAGTACCTTCGGAAGGTATTCAGACCCCTTGACTTTTTCCACATATTGTTACATTACATTAGTTACATTATTCTTAGATAAAAAAAATCCTCAGCAATCTACACACACTACCTACCCCATAATGACAAAGCGAAAACAAGCTTAGACGTTTTTGCAAATGTATTAAAAATAAAAAAACAGAAATACATTATTTACATAAGTATTCAGCCCCTTTGCTATGAGACTAGATATTGAGCTCAGATGCACCCGGTTTCCATTGATCATCCTTGAGAGGTTTCTACAACTTGATTGGAGTGGACCTGTTGTAAATGTAATTGATTGGACATGATTTGGAAAGGCACACACCTGTCTATATAAAGTCCCACAGTTGACAGTGCATGTCAGAGAAAGAAAACCAAGCCACGAGGTCGAAGGAATTGTCCGTAGACCTCCAAGACAGGATTGTGTCGAAACACAGATCCGGGGAAGGATACCAAAACATTTCTGCCGCATTGAAGGTCCCCAAGAACACAGTCCATCATTCTTAAATGGAAGAAGTTTAGAACCACCAAGACTTCCTAGAGCTGGCCGCCCGGCCAAACTGAGCAATCAAGGGAGAAGGGTCTTGGTAAGGGAGGTGACCAAGAACCTGATGGTCACTCTGACAGAGCTCCAGTGTTCCTCTGTGGAGATGGGAGAACATTCCAGAAGGACAACCATCTCTGCAACACTCCACCAATCAGGTCTTTATGGTAGAGTGGCCAGACGGAAGCCACTCCTCAGTAAAAGGCACATGAAAGACCGCTTGGAGTTTGCCAAAAGACTCAAAAACAAGATTCTCTGGTCTGATGAAACCAAGATTGAACTCTATGCCTGAATTCCAAGCATCACGCCTGGAGGAAACCTGGCACCATCCCTATGGTGAAGCATGGTGGTGGCAGCATCATGCTGTGGGAATGTTTTTAAGCGGCAGGGACTGGGAGACTAGTCAGGATCGAGGCAGAGAGATCCTTAATGAAATCTACTACAGAGCGCTCAGGACCTCAGACTCATGTGAAGGTTCACTTTCCAACAGGATAATGACCCTAAGTACACAGCCAAGACAACGCAGGAGTGGCTTCGAGAAAAGTCTCTGAATGTCCTTGAGTTTCCCAGCCAGAGCCCGATCAAACATCTCTGGAGAGACCTGAAAATAGCAACCTGACAGAGCTTGAGAGGATCTTCAGAGAAGAATGTGAGAAACTCCCCAAATACAGGTGTGCCAAGTTTGTAGCGTCATACCCAAGAAGACTAGATGCTGTAATTGCTGCCGAAGATGCTTCAACAAAGTACTTCTGTAAATGTGATATTTCAGTTTTTATTTTTGTATAAATTAGCAAAAATGTCTAAAAACCTGTTTTTGCTTTGTCATTATGGGATATTGTGTGTAGAGTGATGAGGGAAAAAAATATTTAAGCAATTTTAGAACAAGGCTGTAACGTAACAACATGTGGAAAAAGTCAAGGGGTCTGAATACTTTCCGAAGGCACTCTGTTGCTAGTATTTTACTTTTGACTACAGTATGTCACAGGTTCACAGTCATAACATAGCCAGTGAAATCTAAAGCTGAATGTTTGGAGTTAGAGAAAAGTGCTACTATTCCAATAAATATCCAGTAAAAATGTCTCAAGTTTGAGTCTACTGACTGTCTCGTGTCTAAAAGGAACCCAAGGTGATGTTGAACCTTCTCCTTCAGTGAGTTCTGACATCAAACCCCCATGGCTCACCCTGGCAACTGCACCAGTGTGTGTCTGCCGGCAATACTCCCCTGGGGGCTCCCTTTACAACACAGCTCAATCCTGTTAACACAAGAGGCCACGGCTACACATGTTCCTCATGAGCGCTGAACAGAACACTTCCAGCAGCCAGCCAGCTACCCTACGCAACAATGGAAAACAGACGTTGGAGAGACTCCATAAGAAACACAAGACCTGGTGTTTTGGATGGGCTTCAGAAGTGAGGGCTAATTGCTGTTTGGAGCTAAACATGGAGGGGCCTGACAAACGTGGCTCCCGAGCTTCCCGGCTTCCTCGCTCTCATTTGTCCTGAGTGAGTGGTCAGAGTAATTGGGCAAGGTCGCGCTCGCTCATGTGTGTGAGTGAGGGGGGGAGCAGCTGGGTACAGGGGGTGAACTGGAAGTAAATCATGACAAAAAAGGGGTCAGACAGGGCAAGGATGGGGGACTCCGTAAGCCCCCCCCCCCAAGCACGTTCTAACTCACACACATACACAGTGATATACACACACGCACAACCATGGTGGTGTACAGGCACAGCTGCCGGGTCATGGGGACAGGATGTTATTATGTTTTTCTAAGGACCTCTGTTTTTAAAGTTAGACAGTTTTGTCAAGGCCACCACTGCCTGTGAAGGAAAAGGGGTTGAAAATGATTGTGTATGTGGCCTTCCGAAGTGCCAAACTGCATGTAAGCACCACACCCATGGCCATTTTCATAAGGCATGAAACACTGCATGGGTTTGGGGAAAGTACATAGCAAAGCATATAAAGGAGCTTTTTAAAGCCTAAATTAGACAAGTGAGGTTTCGCCCTGATGTCAGACAGGGAGAGATTGCGTGGGCTGGTTTGGACTGAAAGTTTTAAGACGCACCCTAGGCGTGGAAAGGGTGCCTTTATAACCCCCTTCACTTTTGCCTAATCCCGTTTTTTCGCCTGAGGTAGAATGTGTCCTTAACCACAGATTTAGGATCAGATAAACCAACCCCTTAATGGGGAAGAAAAAATATCTGACCCTGTATCAGTGGTTAGGGTAAACATCAACCTCCTCCCTTTATTTTCAACCAGACTCCAGGCCAGAAGTGGTAGAGTGACTTTGACAATGGCTAAATGACACAACAAATTGTACAACATAAAAGCCGACCAAAACACTAAACCAACCACGATATGGGAAGGCAAAGAACAGACCTGGCCTCGAGGAGCCTTCGGAGCCGGTTCTTCGCTTCGGAACCTCCTGAAACACTCTGTTCAGGTTCTGGCCTGGGTTCTCTGTTGGAAAACAAGTGGCGACAAATAAGATAAGTGTCAGAACCCTGAACTGCTACATGGCGGTGGATATAGCCCCTAGGAACAGATCTAAGATCAGCTTACTCTCCCTAAATCCGAACTGTTAGAGTGAAAACGCAAAATTGACAATTGATCAGTGTCTAGGAGCAGCTTCATTCTACTCAAATTCAAACAGGATATGGTGGTGGTAGTCAGGGCCTTAGCTATATAGAGCTATAGATCTACAATTACTAGACCAACTCCTCAACATCTAGTCATCTGAGCAAAAACCCTAACATTTGGGCAAAACCAATTCAACAAGGACAAAACTTTTAAGTGACTTACTTAAGAACGCAAATATAGCTAGAAGCCATATGGTTCAATATGTCAGAATACAATGCCTGGAAACGCACACATGCTCTTTGTTAACACTTTGGCCAAAGTAATACACACAGTAGTAGGTAACAGTATCTTATTGTCCAACAGCCAGAAACAAAAGTGGATTGAAGACCACTCTACACAGTCTTAAACTGCCTTCTGAGAACCCTTGAGTCAACCCACATGTTCTACCATTCAAACCCACATGTCAAACTCTCCACATATTCGAGAACAGACATTGATGGGGATTTGGACTCACTGGACCGTGAGTTGTGGGTTCAGTTATTGAGAACATAAATGATTGAAATGGAACAGAACTACTAGCTACAGTGCATAAGAACCACATTACATTTCTCCTCAGCATGATTCTATTAAACTTCTGTTGGACTTCTCCCCTGGGCCGACAGGTTTGGTGCTTGCTGCCAGACCAACTCCTTGAAGCCCGTCCAAACAAGTACAATAGACAAGAGTGCAGAGCAACAGTGTGCACATTCATCTACACTCACTACTCTGCTTTAACACAGAGGAACAAATTTTGCCCGAGCGCAAACTTTCACATCACCCCTGCCCTGACTGCCAAGTGGGCCTGTGCCGTTTAACGCGGAGAGTCTTGACTGCGGTCGTGTTTCCTAATACCCCGTCTGTTTCGCCTCGCTCTCGTCCCGGGCTGCTGACGGCAGCAGCTCTCATCTGGCCTTGTGACGCTACTGACTGAGCACCAAGTTCCAAAGGTATCAGTTCCTCACCCAGAGACAGAAAGAGAGAGAGAGCAGAGGAACAGACACAGCCAGAGGGATGGATACAAAGAGATCGAGAGATTTACGGGGGGGGGGGTCTGAAGGAAAGAGAGAGAGCAAAGAGGGGAAATATGGAGTCATTTAATAGGAACCCAATGTACAGGTTTGCGTTTTGTAATCTGTCTCAAATTTGACGTAATTGCTTGTGAAAGTGTCCGCATTATGAGCAGTTTGGGTTGAAGAATGAGGGCTTTGCAGCAGGGGGGCGGCAGCTACAGTCTGAGTCGCCATGTGTACTGCCACTACTGTGGGGTATGCTTTCTTCGAAGACTTAAAGCACTATCCTCAGAACATCCTGTTCTGCATGACTGGCACAAACACACTCCACACCCCTCTGCACCACTGCCTGTCCAGACATGCATGTTATTGACTGCTGTTTGAGCCTATTCAGACAGATCTTCCTCTGCAATCTGACGGGATCAGCTTGCCTCCCACTCACTGACTCAACAGTACAGGCTGCATTCCCAAGCAGCAAGCGGCAATGTGCCATTTAAGACGGTAACAAAATCAATAGCAAAAAGCAGTGGGCCGACAGCGCTAAGTGATGGAACCCTGAGTGGCGCGTGACGATGACATCTTGATAGACTAGCTTGTAAATGCTCCCTCCCTCTACCGGGTTTGATTCCTGGGGCGGTTGCTATGACAACAGGTGAAAGACGATAACAACAGAAAGGGAACATGTCTGCGAGGTTAATCTGGGCATTTTAGCAGGCGACATGACTGGCGTCAGGAGCGATAAAGATCGCTGTCCATTCATCAAGGGCCCGGGCTATGGCCACACTGCTGAAGTGTGGGGGGGACATCTAAAGGTCTGTTAAAGAGACAGCGCTACCACCAGTGACCAAAAATGCCCCCGTTTGTGAGGTCAAAGGTTTAAGGTTAGGGTCATGCACTAACTGAGGATCACATTGAACGAGGACGTTCTGAAGTTTGTCTTTTGCTAATCTGAATAGCATCAGTGTGTCTGACAACATTCAATGTACCATTCAGCACCAATTTTCCCATTGAGTACATATATTTGTGGGATAGCACTGCAGGACCATACTGAAGCTACTGTAACACAGAAACAAAACACCTGCCTGAACCTGGGGCCGTTCTACTAGCCTCGCATGCAGCCTAATCTCGCGTGTTTACATGAATGGAATCAGTGGTAATCAGTCTGGTAAATACGAGGTTACCGTTCTATACTCATCAGAAATATCTCACCTAGGAATTGGAACTTGATGTGTGATGCAAAGCACCTGGAGGCAAAGACATCACTAAAATATGTGTGTATATGTGCTCAGCTGTGTGTGTGTCTGTGTGTGAGCAGTTGATGTGTGCTGTGTGAAGTGTGTGTACACATTTCTGTCAGTCTCACCTCTCTGCCTCCCCTGGATGCTGCGCAGTGCCAGAATGTTCTGCTCGTCAGACAGGAACTGCCTCATCTTGTGGAAGGGCTCCTTGCCCCGGATGGTCAGCTTGTTCCAGGGCTTGGGCCTGGCCAGTATCTCACTGACTGAGCCCTGGGACAACCCCAGCACGTAGTGGCCGAAGATCCTCTGCCCAATGTTGTGCTTGATCAGCTGCTCCTTGACCTGACGCGCTATCTCAGACGTGTCCATGTCTTCGCCTTCCGAGACGCTCCCCGCCCCTTCTGACTGGCTGGGCGAGGGGGCGAGGCCGTTGACATCCGGGCTGCCCGCTGACGGGTGCTGGGATTGCGACTGCAAAGACTGATGGGGTGGTAGGGGGCTGGCTGAAAGGGAGTTATGGGTGGGGTAGTTGGAAGGGGAGAAGAGAAGGGCCTGGCCGGAGGCGGACACGGAGTCCTGCAGGGCTTTGGAGTAAAAGGTCTGCATGAGCTGGCGCTGCAGCAGGGAGTTGAGCACCACCTTGCCCCCCAGGGGGAAAGCGGTGCCCGCCGACGCCAGAGAGGAGGGGCTGAAGAAGTCCTGCCCACCCAGCCCGCCACTCGTGGGCGAGAAGTGGTGTGTGCCATTGGCGGCAGTGACAGGGGTGGTGTCGGAGGAACCACCTGAGCTAGTGCGCAGGAGGAGCTGAGAGGAGGGAGGGGGAGGGGAGCCCTTCAAGTTGGTGCCCATGGGTGTGGTGCAGAGACGCTGTTGTCCCTCTGATGACTCTTTGACCTTTCGCTCTCTCAAACCTGTGTAGCCAGACAAAACATGACACAGATCAATACATCATGTGGCATCAACAACGTCCAAAATAAAAACAAAATAACTAGACTGGGGGGTGCAGTGTACTCCAGTGGAGTAGCATAACATTAGAGTGGAGAGGCACTGATGGAGTGTGTTTATTTTCCAGTTGGGGCTTCTGGCTGTGGAAAGGGACACTGAGCAGTAGTGAAGGGAAGCATCTGGCAGGCATGTCCCAGGATATGGACACATGCAAAGGTGCCTAGCTTACCTGCTGTGTGGTGTATGCCCTGCCTACCCTCCTTTAACCTGCCCCTGCATCTCACCATCTCCAGGCCACCACTCACTGAAGGTAGAGTTGGGATTCGCATATTTCATGGTGGGTTAACCTCAGTGGTGTGTGTGCCTGTGGTGTGTTCATCAAAATGTGGGGACAGGGGCCGTCCGGGTGGCGCAGGGGTCTAGGGCATTGCAGTGCTAGCTGTGCCACCAGAGACTCTGGGTTCGCGCCCAGGCTCTGTCGCAGCCGGCCGCGATCGGGAGGTCCGTGGGGCAACGCACAATTGGCCTAGCGTCGTCCGGCTTGGCCAGTAGGGATATCATTGTCTCATCGCGCACCAGCGACTCCTGTGGCGGGCCGGGCGCAGTGCACGCTAACCAGGTCGCCAGGTGCGAAGGTGTTTCCTCCGACACATTGGTGCGGCTGGCTTCCGGGTTGGATGCGCGCTGTGTTAAGACCTTCGTCTCTCCCGAGCCCGTACGGGAGTTGTAGCGATGAGACAAGATAGTCTCATCGCTATACCATGAAATTGGGGAGAAAAGGGGGTTAAAATAAAAATAAAAAGAATGTGGGGTCAGGAGCAAAATTTACTATACAGCAATGATAAACAATGGCTGCCAAGCAATAATTGCTCTTCACGAACTTTTCCTTGTGCGCTTTGATTAATGTCAGGTATAGCCATTGGCCCAACACCATTGCAAAAGAGACCATGATCATCAGGCACACAACATTTAGTTATTCTCATGAAACTGATAACATGTTACAATCATTACCATGAATTAATCCAAAATTACATTGGGAAGTAACCAAGTAAGATGCCGGTCCGACCTGTATCTTTGGTTTCACAGACATGATCTGGTAGGACAACGAGAGATCCCATTAGGAATACAAATGAAATGCTTCATTTTCGAGGGCGGGGGAGGGAGGGAGGAGACCCTTAAGCCAATTGGGATGACATTTCCAGAGCGACCGAGTGGTAAAGAGCACATTGGTAGGAGAGACTAGCGGGGCTTCATTAGCATACTGGATCACTTTGTCTCCACCAGCGTCTGACCTCCAGTGGCCCCCTTCTCCTCGCCCAGGGTGGGCTGCACTCTGCCCTCCACTACCCCCGCCTCCCCACAACGCAACTGCAATCTGTGTTGTCACAGATGCACTACCCAAACAGCCCTGGGAAGCAAGCAAACTGACCTTAACCCGTAAAGATGAGATGTAGCCTCCAAACACAAGCAGGGGTCGGTACCTGTTTGTCTAGTTAGAGACCCCTAGCCTGTGGTGTGGTTAGAGACCCCTAGCCTGTGGTGTGGTTAGAGATCCCTAGCCTGTGGTGTGGTTAGAGACCCCTAGTCTGTGGTGCGGTTAGAGACCCCTAGCCTGTGGTGCGGTTAGAGACCCCTAGCCTGTGGTGCGGTTAGAGACCCCTAGCCTGTGGTGCGGTTAGAGACCCCTAGCCTGTGGTGCGGTTAGAGACCCCTAGCCTGTGGTGTGGTTAGAGACCCCATAGCCTGTGGTGTGGTTAGAGACCCCTAGCCTGTGGTGTGGTTAGAGACCCCATAGCCTGTGGTGTGGTTAGAGACCCCATAGCCTGTGGTGCGGTTAGAGACCCCTAGCCTGTGGTGTGGTTAGAGACCCCTAGCCTGTGGGGTGGTTAGAGACCCCTAGCCTGTGGTGTGGTTAGAGACCCCTAGCCTGTGGTGTGGTTAGAGACCCCTAGTCTGTGGTGCGGTTAGAGACCCCTAGCCTGTGGTGCGGTTAGAGACCTCTAGCCTGTGGTGCGGTTAGAGACCCCTAGCCTGTGGTGCGGTTAGAGACCCCTAGCCTGTGGTGCGGTTAGAGACCCCTAGCCTGTGGTGCGGTTAGAGACCCCTAGCCTGTGGTGTGGTTAGAGACCCCATAGCCTGTGGTGTGGTTAGAGACCCCTAGCCTGTGGTGTGGTTAGAGACCCCATAGCCTGTGGTGTGGTTAGAGACCCCATAGCCTGTGGTGCGGTTAGAGACCCCTAGCCTGTGGTGTGGTTAGAGACCCCTAGCCTGTGGTGTGGTTAGAGACCCCTAGCCTGTGGTGTGGTTAGAGACCCCTAGCCTGTGGTGTGGTTAGAGACCCATAGCCTGTGGTGTGGTTAGAGACCCCATAGCCTGTGGTGTGGTTAGAGACCCCCTAGCCTGTGGTGTGGTTAGAGACCCCTAGCCTGTGGTGTGGTTAGAGACCACTAGCCTGTGGTGTGGTTAGAGACCCCTAGCCTGTGGTGTGGTTAGAGACCCCTAGCCTGTGGTGTGGTTAGAGACCCCCTAGCCTGTGGTGTGGTTAGGTCATTTTTTGGAGAGGTCAAATCTTGGAGTTTAGGGTAAAATAAACTTTAGGGAGAGATTTTAAAAGAGAATAATGAGGTAAACAGAACAGAAAGCTAAAGCTCTCCAAAGTGAGAGACACTTATTTTTCTTCAACTGAAAAAAGGCAAACTGATCACCAGCAGCTGTAAAACTAGTACCAAAAGGTTGGTATTGCACACCAAGGACCTACAAGTCCCCAATCTTTTCATCCCCAGTCTAAGCAGTTGGGTAGCAGATGTAAAGTCAAGGCGTTTAGAGAAATGGAGATAACAAGGAACTTCAAAAAGTGATCCTGTTGAAATGTATTACAGAACATGTTACAGTATCTCTCAAATCCCCCTGTTTAAAGGGCTGATTCTCTGAATGAGATAAATCGAGAATCCAGACAAGACGAGTACCGCGCTGAGGAAATAGCGGCACTTCAATCTTAATGGTGTGAGCAGACTGTCTGCATCGAACCCTTCAATTCAAATCTATTATACATTAACGGGCCAGACAGATATATTTTTTTCTTTGTATCAAACGTGGGAGTGTGCCAATGGAAACAGTTGACACATTCTTTGGAAGTGTGTCTCTATACTTGTAGAAAAGAAAAAGCTCCAAGAGAGATAACCGTCTTTCCATTGAGTCTAACAGTCTCTTCTTTTGCTGGCGGAGATAGCTGGCGCTGCTTCCTGTTTGACTACTGGACTTCCTGTCTATAACCCCTCTAGGCGACTGACAGAGTAAAGAAACAAAAGGACTGTGTGTCCTTTTAAGTTTGAAGCACCCTGGCGCACACACAGAGGCACAGGCCCATGAAGGCTAATGATGTACTTTTTCTCCCCATTACAGTCTGGTCTGGGGTAACTTCAGCTCAGACAATGTGTACACTATCAAAAAGCTCTTTGTGACAGATATCCTTCAGTCTCAGGATTGTAGACAAGGAGACTTAACAGATGAAAAAAGCCATTAAGTTTGTGAGTTTGTGTGTTTATGAGTGTACGTCTATGGGTCTGTGTAAGGCCACTGCATATGGGGTATGCGGTTCAAAGAGCTGGCATGTCGTGACAAGAGAGGACGATAAGGGATCACAGATCACAGGTGAAATACTAGGGCTCTGTGTATCACTGAATTAGGCTCAATGAGTTCAACAAAACATCAGCCATCTCTTTGTAAACAACTCTATCAGTGCTTACGGGCCTGTTCTGTACCAGCCTGTGAATAAGACCTTGACAGAGGGCAGTTCACACCAGGAAATGACTTTGTGGTTGTGTCTACATGTATATTACAAATAAAAAAACTGCTGATATCTGATTGGCTGTTCTGATACTGGTTAACCCTTTACACTTGTGGAAATTGGCCTATAGGGCTAATTTAAATGTTTTTTACAGAATAAATATGAAATGCATAACCCTGGTAGAAAGTGAAAAGGAACAATTTGGAGATCATGGGAAAATGATTCGTGTTCACCAGACAAGACTATATCCAAACATCACACTGTTGATATGATGCGCATTTTACATTTACTGTACTTTTGCACCGCATTTGTTAATATCAAAATCTGAAAATACTCTGGATACACTCAGTAACATCTGGGGTAGGTGCAACATAAGACAACAAAAAAGACAAAGGGAACTGGTGTCAATGCACTTTGATGACTCAAAGAAGAGTCTTCAACTTTAAGGTGTACTATTTAGCTCTCCTAGCTGTGCCGTTGAGGGTATCTAGAGCACGCACACTTAGTTGTTTTGGTTGGAAAACAATCTGGCATCCCCGCCATCACACAATTACTGTTGTTGCACACGGCCCATTATACATCACAATCTGGGTCAGGTGGTCATCATGTGAAGGCTTGTTCTATTGCCAACCTGACTAGCTAAGTTATAAAATACGATATTACAGTGTTAGGCTTTCACAATGAAATTTAGGGAAACAGATTGTAATTTTGTAACGAATAGAAATGAGTGATGAGTGCATACAGGTGTGTGTGCCGCAGCGAATTGTCTTCACAATAGTCGAACATAGGCTCATTCAGGGTATGATGCCATGTCATCTTGTAACTGTACATCAAACATAGTGAACATAAACATTGATTCTGTATATGATAGGAGTTTTGTGATATGAAATTGTTAAGTGCACATTTGGATTCACGCGTGTTTGGCTTGCTTATATGACATCAAAACGGTATTTATTATAATCCTCAACGTCTCATCTTTCAAAATATACTGAACAAAAAAATAAACGCAACATGCAACAATTTCAACAATTTTAACAGAGTTACAGTTCATAAGGAAATCAGTCAATTTAAATAAATAAATTAGGCCCTAATCTATGGATTTCACATGACTGGGCAGGGGTGCAGCTGTGGGAAGGCCCACTCTGTTGGTAGCCAGGCCCAGCCAATCAGAATGAGTTTTTCTCCACAAAATACTACTCAGTTTCATCAGCTTTCCAGGTGATGAAGAAGCCGGATGTGGAGGTCCTGGGCTGGCGTGGTTACACATGGTCTGCAGTTGTGAGACCGGTTGGACGTACTGCCAAATTCTCTAAAACGACGGTTGGAGGTGGCTTATGGTAGAGAAATTAACATTAAATTCTCTGGCAATAGCTCTCGTGGACATTCCTGCAGTCCGCATGCCAATTGCACTCTCCCTCAAAACTTGGAGACATCTGTGGCATTGTATTGTGTGACAAAACTGCACATTTTAGAGTGGCCTTTTATTGTCCCCAGCATAAGGTGCACCTGTGTAATGATCATGCAGTTTAATCAGCTTCTTGATATTCAACACATGTCAGGTGGATGGATTATCTTGGCAAAGGAGAAATGCTCACTAACAGGGAACACTAACGTCAGTTGGCAAGTTCCCAGGTTGCAAAGAAACACTACATAGTCCACAGCAGATGTCTGATTGATAAGTCACCTTCATAAATCCTATATACGTGTGTGCATATGCATGTCTGTGTATGTCTGTGTATGCGTGTGTCTGTGTATGCGTGTGTCTGTGTATGCGTGTGTCTGTGTATGCGTGTGTCTGTGTATGCGTGTGTTGGTGGCTTGAAGGACTCACTACTCAGCTCACTGTTGTTCAGGCGCAGGGAGGAGCTCTCAGAATGCAGGCCTCGACTCTTCTCCAACAACAACTCCAGAGGCTTCTTAGAGTCCTGACACAAGAGTACATTGTTAAACATTGTTTTGAAAAGATATACTGTCTAAATATTGTTCAAATCCAACTCAAATGCAACATTCAGCCTCCATACCTGTGCTGAAGAGTAATTTGAAGAGCCGAACTCTACTGACTTGCGGAAACTGTAAAGGAAACAAGGGAAAATGGACCACTTGATTACTGCACCCACTACAAAGATCACAAATAGACACAGCACCATAGGACTGAAATATATCTGCTACCAGCCCCAGAGAATATCTAAATCAGCGGCAGGCAGAGGCAAAGCGATACGTCACAAAGAGAGTCGGCTCAATACAAGTCCTTCACTCCTCTCTGACCATTGAAATCTGATAATGCAATGAAATCCTTAGAGCCAATCATAGTAATTAAAATGGGTTATTCAATCATGTGCTGGGTGCCAATTGGATTCCAGGCGATATTATCTATAAAGGAAAAAGCGTCTATGAAAAGGTTGGGAGGCAAATAAAGACACTTTGGTCTATTAGGAGAGGAATGCTTCCCTTTGGGATTCCAGCCGGGATATCAATACAAATTCACACAAACCGCTCTTTGGCTGACCATCATAGTGGCTCGAAAAAGTCTCACAAACAGAACCATTCACTGATACTACCTTTATGACTTCTTCCAATTGGGAAAATAATGCCTGAAAATCCAGTTACCAAATTAATGTCCAGACGGCCCCTTTCTCAGATGAGCGGAGATTGTTAAATCCTGGCAAGACAACGCCCCAGTTCCCTAAACATGGGCAATTATCTTATCTGCCAAACTTAACATTGTCAGCCTTCTTGTTACTGGCTTGGACCGAGATAACACACAGCACAACACCAAACAACGGAAGAAACTGTTCACCGTCTTGAGATGCCAGACCAGAAACGCTAGAGCTTATACAAGCCAATGCCATAAAAAACTAAACACACCGCAATAAAGCTAAGGACATGAATGTTGTTAATGAGTGAAGATTAAAAATGACATTTAGCATAACAGATTTCCTTGGTTTATTCAACCTTTTTTATATTAACAAATGTCATTTACTGAGCTACCGTACACAATATATTTCCCAACTGCAATCAATGGCTTCAAAAGAGTTACCTTTAAAAGTAGCTCTACTTTTAAAAGAAACAAGACCATGTCAATAAACCCACATGTGGGGAGAAAGCATCCCAGTACATACCCCTTAATGAGTGTACAGCACAGCCATGTTAGCATCCCATCTCCAGAACCCAAAACATCCAAGTCAGATAAGAAAGCAGTGGCAAACAGAGGTTGAACGTAAAGGCCCACTGTCCTATCAAACTAGCTTCTCTGATAAGCACTACCAGTGCTCAGCCAATAATACTTGGACTCTGCGCATCCACATTCAAGGGCTAAATCTAAAGGTTAATGATAGTCTTGAGGGTGGTTTGGCAGAGTGTCCAAATGGCTTTAGAGTGAATCCGTACCGACCCGACCTTGGACGAAGCCACGTCTTACATACTTGCACCGGTGTCATCACAAGTTTAGGCTCGGAATGAATTTATCCTGGTTCATTTGTATGGTTTATTGAACTGACGCCTGTGGCTGAGGGGAGGGAAGACAGACAGAGGGAAAATGAATTAACCTGAGCTCTTTCTTGATGCCTTCGTAGTCTGCCTGCTCCTGCAGTTTCTCCTCCAGTTGCTGAGTGGAGAGAGAGAGAGACACTTCGTTACTCTCAAAGTAGCGAGGACCAATGCACGGGGAAGCAAACATTTGGAGAGTCAATGTATACTCTTCAAAGAGTATCTTATCCCCCACCCCAACAAACAAAAAAAACTTGCACTTGTCTTTTCCTACTAGCGCCGACTTTGCTGACTTCTTTATTGAGGAGAAATGTACTACAACTGTGATGTGGCTGTGTCACCTAGCTATCTTAGGTGAGACAGCCAGTCGCTCTGTATAAGAGAGTCTGCTAAATAACTCAAATGTAAATGTAGAATAAGTTCGAGGAGTCCCAGTGTATTAGCATGTGCACATTTTAGATAGCTCAGTGCATTGGAACCTGTACATAACAACTCTACTCATTTGTCTTTCTGCAGTCTCTAAAAACACATCACCGTGCAGCTACACTTGTCGCGACAAATTCCAATAGAGAAGCTCTACAGCAGAGGTAGGCAACTACAAAAGTCCTAATTGTATATATCAAAAATAAATCACTCGGAGGCCGGTTTTGGCCCACGGGCCGCCTGTTGCCAACCCCTGCTCTACAGTCTCTGTGCATAAAGCTCACTGTGTATGACATGTCTGTTCAGTCTCCATGGATACAAAGACGTGTCAGTCAAGTCCTAAATGTAGAGTCTTGTGTGAGGTGCCCTGCAGAGTTCAGTAAAACCACTGTGACGTTTAGGGAGAGAGGGTTCAGGGCTATGCATTAGTCAGAGGGTCCTGACATGTTTCATTTGTAAATGACTGTTTTTCTGAGTTCAAGCTGAAAGGTAGAGCTTATCTTGTGCACAATATCCAAATGCATTAAAGGGATGCACATGGACGCATTATAAAGTACTACTGACAACTGCAGCTTTTCTTACCATGGCACACAGTGTGGTTAGGCCTACTCTTCATAACTGACTAATGTACGGGACTAACCAGGGCCCTCAGTGTTATGGGAATAACCAGGGCCTTCAGTGTTATGGGACTAACCAGGCCCCTCAGTGTTATGGGACTAACCAGGGCCCTCAGTGTTATGGGACTAACCAGGGCCCTCAGTGTTATGGGACTAACCAGGGCCCTCAGTGTTATGGGACTAACCAGGGCCCTCAGTGTTATGGGACTAACCAGGGCCCTCAGTGTTATGGGACTAACCAGGGCCCTCAGTGTTATGGGACTAACCAGGGCCCTCAGTGTTATGAGACTAACCAGGGCCCTCAGTGTTATGGGACTAACCAGGGCCCTCAGTGTTATGGGAATAACCAGGACCCCTGGAGGTGGTGTGACAGGCCTGACCTTGAGTGAGCTCTCCTTGGTGCTGAGCTGCTGCTCCAGCTGGCTGATTTGCGAGGCCGAGTTCTCACGGACGTTGGCCAGGCTGGCTTGCAGTCTCTGCACGTCCTCAGCCAAGTGCAGTACCTCCCGCTCCTTTGCGTTCAGCTCCACCTCCAGACTGGAGCGTGACAGAACCTCCAAGGCTTGCTCCATGTCAGGGGCCTTCTGGATCTGTGTGGCAAGCTGGAGAGACTTGTTGGCGGATGTCAGCTGTTCCCGAAGAGCCTCTGCTTCCCTCTCCGCTACATCCGCTCTCTGAAGGAGAGAGAGAGTCAGGTTTCCCCACTATCCCACCATTCTCTGTCATGTTGTCTACAGACAACCATAAGATACATCACTGTAGGTCTCAAGCCATTCTTCAAGGACCAAATCTAAAGTTGAGATCTGCTAATACAACCTACATGTTTGTTTTATTTATTTATTTCACCTTTATTTAACCAGGTAGGCAAGTTGAGAACAAGTTCTCATTTACAATTGCGACCTGGCCAAGATAAAGCAAAGCAGTTCGACACATACAACGACACAGAGTTACACATGGAGTAAAACAAACATACAGTCAATAATACAGTATAAACAAGTCTATATACGATGTGAGCAAATGAGGTGAGATAAGGGAGGTAAAGGCAAAAAGGCCATGGTGGCAAAGTAAATACAATATAGCAAGTAAAACACTGGAATGGTAGATTTGCAATGGGAGAATGTGCAAAGTAGAAATAAAAATAATGGGGGTGCAAAGGAGCAAAATAAATAAATAAATTAAATACAGTAGGGAAAGAGGTAGTTGTTTGGGCTAAATTATAGGTGGGCTATGTACAGGTGCAGTAATCTGTGAGCTGCTCTGACAGTTGGTGCTTAAAGCTAGTGAGGGAGATAAGTGTTTCCAGTTTCAGAGATTTTTGTAGTTCGTTCCAGTCATTGGCAGCAGAGAACTGGAAGGAGAGGCGGCCAAAGAAATAATTGGTTTTGGGGGTGACTAGAGAGATATACCTGCTGGAGCATGTGCTACAGGTGGGAGATGCAATGGTGACCAGCGAGCTGAGATAAGGGGGGACTTTACCTAGCAGGGTCTTGTAGATGACATGGAGCCAGTGGGTTTGGCGACGAGTATGAAGCGAGGGCCAGCCAACGAGAGCGTACAGGTCGCAATGGTGGGTAGTATATGGGGCTTTGGTGACAAAACGGATTGCACTGTGATAGACTGCATCCAATTTGTTGAGTAGGGTATTGGAGGATATTTTGTAAATGACATCGCCAAAGTCGAGGATTGGTAGGATGGTCAGTTTTACAAGGGTATGTTTGGCAGCATGAGTGAAGGATGCTTTGTTGCGAAATAGGAAGCCAATTCTAGATGTAACTTTGGATTGGAGATGTTTGATATGGGTCTGGAAGGAGAGTTTACAGTCTAACCAGACACCTAAGTATTTGTAGTTGTCCACGTATTCTAAGTCAGAGCCGTCCAGAGTAGTAATGTTGGACAGGCGGGTAGGTACAGGTAGCGATCGGATGAAGAGCATGCATTTAGTTTTACTTGTATTTAAGAGCAATTGGAGGCCACGGAAGGAGAGTTGTATGGCATTGAAGCTTTCCTGGAGGGTTGTTAACACAGTGTCCAAAGAAGGGCCAGAAGTATACAGAATTGTGTCGTCTGCGTAGAGGTGGATCAGAGACTCACCAGCAGCAAGAGCGACCTCATTGATGTATACAGAGAAGAGAGTCGGTCCAAGAATTGAACCCTGTGGCACCCCCATAGAGACTGCCAGAGGTCCGGACAGCAGACCCTCCGATTTGACACACTGAACTCTATCAGAGAAGTAGTTGGTGAACCAGGCGAGGGAATCATTTGAGAAACCAAGGCTGTCGAGTCTGCCGATGAGGATGTGGTGATTGACAGAGTCGAAAGCCTTGGCCAGATCAATGAATACGGCTGCGCAGTAATGTTTCTTATCGATGGCGGTTAAGATATCATTTAGGACCTTGAGCGTGGCTGAGGTGCACCCATGACCAGCTCTGAAACCAGATTGCATAGCAGAGAAGGTATGGTGAGATTCGAAATGGTCGGTAATCTGTTTGTTGACTCGACTTTCGAAGACCTTAGAAAGGCATGGTAGGATAGATATAGGTCTGTAGCAGTTTGGGTCAAGAGTGTCACCCCCTTTGAAGAGGGGGATGACCGCAGCTGCTTTCCAATCTTTGGGAATCTCAGACGACACGAAAGAGAGGTTGAACAGGCTAGTAATAGGGGTGGCAAAATTTTGGCAGATAATTTTAGAAAGAAAGGGTCCAGATTGTCTATCCCGGCTGATTTGTAGGGGTCCAGATTTTGCAGCTCATTCAGAACATCAGCTGAGCAGATTTGGGAGAAGGAGAAATGGGAAAGGCTTGGGCGAGTTGTTGTGGGGGGTGCAGTGCTGTTGACCGGGGTAGGAGTAGCCAGGTGGAAAGCATGGCCAGCCGTAGAAAAATGCTTATTGAAATTCTCAATTATGGTGGATTTATCAGTGGTGACAGTGTTTCCTATCTTCAGTGCAGTGGGCAGCTGGGAGGAGGGGTTCTTATTCTCCATGGACTTTACAGTGTCCCAGAACTTTTTTGAGTTAGTGTTGCAGGAAGCAAATTTCTGCTTGAAAAAGCTAGCCTTGGCTTTTCTAACTGCCTGTGTATAATGGTTTCTAGCTTCCCTGAACAGCTGCATATCACGGGGGCTGTTCGATGCTAATGCAGAACGCCATAGGATGTTTTTGTGTTGGTTAAGGGCAGTCAGGTCTGGGGAGAACCAAGGGCTATATCTATTCCTGGTTCTAAATTTCTTGAATGGGGCATGTTTATTTAAGATGGTTAGGAAGGCATTTAAAAAAAAATATCCAGGCATCCTCTACTGACGGGATGAGATCAATATCCTTCCAGGATACCCCGGCCAGGTCGATTAGAAAGGCCTGCTCGCTGAAGTGTTTCAGGGAGCGTTTTACAGTGACGAGTGGAGGTCGTTTGACCGCTGACCCATTACGGATGCAGGCAATGAGGCAGTGATCGCTGAGATCTTGGTTGAAAACAGCAGAGGTGTATTTAGAGGGCAAGTTGGTTAGGATGATATCTATGAGGGTGCCCGTGTTAAAGGCTTTGGGGAGGTACCTGTTAGGTTCATTGATAATTTGTGTGAGGTTGAGGGCATCAAGTTTAGATTGTAGGATGGCTGGGGTGTTAAGCATGTTCCAGTTTAGGTCGCCTAGCAGCACAAGCTCTGAAGATAGATGGGGGGCAATCAGTTCACATATGGTGTCCAGAGCACAGCTGGGGGCAGAGGGTGGTCTATAGCAGGCGGCAACGGTGAGAGACTTGTTTTTAGAGAGGTGGATTTTTAAAAGTAGAAGTTCAAATTGTTTGGGTACAGACCTGGATAGTAGGACAGAACTCTGCAGGCTATCTTTGCAGTAGATTGCAACACCGCCCCCTTTGGCAGTTCTATCTTGTCTGAAAATGTTGTAGTTTGGAATTAAAATGTCTGAATTTTTGGTGGTCTTCCTAAGCCAGGATTCAGACACAGCTAGAACATCCGGGTTGGCAGAGTGTGCTAAAGCAGTGAATAGAACAAACCTAGGGAGGAGGCTTCTAATGTTAACATGCATGAAACCAAGGCTATTACGGTTACAGAAGTCATCAAAAGAGAGCGCCTGGGGAATAGGAGTGGAGCTAGGCACTGCAGGGCCTGGATTCACCTCTACATCGCCAGATGAACAGAGTAGGAGTAGAATAAGGGTGCGGCTAAAAGCAATAAGAATTGGTCGTTTAGAACGTCTGGAACAGAGAGTAAAAGGAGGTTTCTGGGGGCGATAAAATAGCATCAAGGTATAATGTACAGACAAAGGTAAGGTAGGATGTGAATACAGTGGAGGTAAACCTATGTATTGAGTGATGAAGAGAGAGATATTGTCTCTAGAAACATCATTGAAACCAGGAGATGTGCATGTGTGGGTGGTGGAACTAATAGGTTGGATAAGGTATAATGAGCAGGACTAGAGGCTCTACAGTGAAATAAGCCAATAAACACTAACCAGAACAGCAATGGACAAGGCATATTGACATGAAGGAGAGGCATGCTCAGTCGAGTGATCAAAAGGGTCCAGTGAGTGGAGAGGTTGGTTGGGGGTCACGGCGATTTAGACAGCTAAATCGGTAGCAAGCTAGCATAGGAGCAAGCTAGCATAAGATGGAGGTCTGTTATTAGCCAACTCTTGCGTTCTGTCAGTAGATTAGTGGGTTTCCGTGTGGTAGAGGGGATGAATCCAAATCACACAACAACAACAAAAATAAAAACAATAGATATAGTTATAGAGGCCCAAGATGAAGAATAAATAAATAAATAAAAATAAAATAAAATAAAAATTGTCCGATTGTCTATTCAGATAGCAGCCGATAAGATAGCCAACGGCTAGCAGGCTGCAGATGGGCACCCAGGCAACGTTGCGCCGGAGGAGCCAGCCGGACAATTCCCTCGGGTAGACAACGTCGGCAGTCTAGCCGCGAAGGCCCGGTGGGGCTCCGCGTAGGCAGCAAAACGGGTCCAGATAGGTGACTGCAGCCCAGGAGTGATTGATGGAACTCTTCAGCTGGCTAGCTCCGGAACAATTGATGTTAGCTCCGGAATCGACAAAAGACGATAGTCACACGGATAGCAGCTAGCTAGCTGCGAGATCCAGGCATGGACGTCCAGTGCCAGCGGCCGAAATCCAGGGACATGGAGAGAAAAATTGGTCCGATATGTTCCGCTCCGAGCCGCGCTGCGCCGTACAAAACTGGCGATAGATTCTCGAGCCAAAGGACAGCCGATGACCACAAACCGTGGTCAGCTGAGTACCAACGATTAGCCAGTAAATAAGCTAACTAGCTTCTGAACTAGCCCCTGAACCAGCTTCAGAGTAGCTTCTGGACCAGCTTCTGGCTAGCTCCCGGCTAGCTTCTGGCTAATTTCTGGCTAGCCTCTCGGAGGATCACAGATCTGAGGTAAATAATACTTTTTTATATAAATATAAATTGGTGTAGCGGATTGCAGGAGAGTGTTCTGAAGATGAGTTTTTGGAAAATAAAAAATGTATGTGAAAAAAAGAGTTTTTATATAGTAAATATATATATATATATACGGGACACGACAGGACGAGGACAAAAATACGTCTGAACTGCTATGCCATCTTGGGAGAAGTTTGATAGACATTTATTTATGATTTGTGCTAAAGTTTGAATTGCGCACACACACACACACACACGTCTCCAGTTCCAAGATAGAACAGTAAGTACAGAATTTAGACCCACAGCGATTTCTCTGTCATGGTTGTGTAATACATGCATACCCCCCTCCATCAGACAATCTCTGACCCACAAAAGAAGACAAGGGGGAGAAGAACACAAGGCATCCTAATGGCTCATTACATGTTGAAGGTGCTTAAACATTCAACCTTTAGATATATCAGGCGCTAAAGCCTTCATCTTTATGGAATTATGGAGATTTAACATTTTTCAGGCGGCTAAGTTATTCCAAAAGTTTGGTAATGAGGGCGCCATTTAATATAATGACAAATAATTGTTTTGGGTGATTCTATTTACAAATTCTAATCAGCAGGCTCATTTTAATTACGTGGTATCCAGAGAAAAACAAGGTCAGCAGACACACAGTAAAACCTTCAGGGAGATTTTACTTTTAAGTGTAGGCGTAGACTAATGTATATTGAAATGTGATGAAAACAGATACCCATACATTATAAATATACTTTCAAACAATACCATTTAACAGTGTGCACTACAGAAACATGTTTCTCTTCCATTGTCTCTCGCATATACACTGTTACACAGCTACGTGACCATGATTGGAAGTGCTTGTAACACCATTTATAGCGTGATGGAATGGCACTGCAACTTGCCCAGTCATTGGGAGGGGAGTGAATGAAGTGTCGTCTGTAGAAGGCTGACACCAGCGATCCCCCCCCCCCCCCCCACCACCACCACCGCTCCGTCTCTCTGATAGCAGATATGAGGAGTGTGCGTCTGCTGCGCCGAGGCGGATGAGACGGGTGATTACAAGTACAAAGTGACAGCGAGTGCGTGTGCACACACAGACACACAGACGGGTGAGGAGAAGAACGGGAGCATGACAGCTGATAAGGGGAGACACGCGCCCAGAGTGGTACAGATGACGGCACGACACCGCTCTGCTCTGCTCTGTACTGCGGGATGGGGCCCTCATCTGTCTTGTGAAGGGCGGGCATGCCATAACTGGCATGTCATAGTGGGCTACAGTTGAAAATGACTGAGTTAGCCCTGCTAAGTGAAGACCTACCTGTACAAAAAGGAAATCCTGGTGCTGGAGTGTTTCAGGTACTGCAGGGTTTTGTTCCAACCATGTCACCTGACAACTAATCACCTCACCAACTGAGCTAATAGATCAACATCAGTGACTGGCTTATTTCCAACTACCTGGGCCAAGACTCACAAAACATTTCAAACACAAAAATGTTTTTAAAACATTCTTGAAAAGATAGTTCCTAAGTACAACTCCTCAAAAATGTTTTAAGATTGTTTTTCTTACAAACGTCTCAAATATTTTCTTACGAAATTCTTAACTATCTTCTTAAGATCATTTTGCTAGGCAACCAATCTAGCTTGCTATCTAGCTAGCAATCATGTTAGCATATTTCTTACTGATATTATACTGCTCTAAAAAATGTTTTGGGTTTAAAATAATCAATTCTGAAACTTTCAGATGAAGTGTGTGAGTGAATGAAACATGTTCAATTGCTTTTATTATCTTAGTCTCTCATTGCCCTGAGTTTAAGATGAGGGTTTAGCCATCTTGGAATTAAGAACATTTCCAAGAAGAAATCCATTAACTTCATTTTCAAGAATCTAATTTCTTCTGAACTTTGTACTTAATTGGAAACATAAGAAATAATGCAAGAACATTTCCAATAACCTTTTTGAGGAATAGCAACTTTGCTTAACTTTCTTCATAAGTCTATAGTTAAGGAAATAATTGCAGTCTTGTGAATCAGTCCCTGGTCTCCAGCAGTCAACATTAACTCCATGCCAACCTGCTTGGATGACACACACAAACGGAACGCGTTCACATTCTAACTAATCTGATATAAACAAGATCACATGGTAATGGCTACGGCGATAGTTTTCAACTGCAGACCCAAAGCCCATATAGAGTAATTACACTGCCGCACATTATCTTGCCTTGACTTCTTGGCTGATATCAAAGGGTCGTCTCAGTGTAAATAATGGCTAATCACCACCGTGATGTGTCTGGGCGAAAAACATGGAGAAATACATTAAAGGAGGCCAAAGATAGAGGCAACGCCAGATTAGTCACACTGCAGAGCCTCTAATAGTGCAGTCTTTGTGTGCCTTCATTGTTATTCAAGAGGCTAGTTTCACTTAGATATATTTCCTTTCTCATATGTTATTTATCTCACACTTCAGTATGTTACATACTTTGTGGAACAACATTTGCAATGCATTTGAAACAGAGCAACTCCTGTATCAAGCCACTTATTCAGATACATTGAAACTAAGGCCAAAGGGTGTAAGAGTAGTATGTCTGTTTGAATCCTTTGATAGGATGGTTGTGAAGAGGTGTTAAAAACAGTCAGGAACTCACCTGATTGGCTCTCTCCAGGTCTGACATCACCACCTCAATCTCATTGGCCCTGCAGGAAGAAGAGGCACGCAATCAACAAGGAGGCAAACAATAGGCTTAGCACACAAGCAACAAGAGAAGTGATCACGAGTGGGACTGAGTGTTTGCATGCCCTGTAACATTCTGTAGGTGCATTTCCACACAATTGTGTATACATTTATACAATGTATATTTACATCCATGACTGGATTCTTACTGTGCAATATGTTCCTACTGTGTGTGTGTGTGTATGAGAGAGCGCGCACCGTCCTCCAGAGTTGGCTTGCTGCTTGTTGCCTTTCCCCCCTGGCCTGTCCCATTAAGCCCCTCTCAATTACACCCTAATCCTGCAGTCTCCCACCCTGCCACTGGGTCCCTTCCTGAGCCATGCGGACAAGCCCTGCCGTAAAACAGAGGGATTACACTAATATCGTCTTAATACACACTGATCTCATATCATATTTTTCCATTATGTTTAGCGCCGGGCTCAAGCTCACAAATGGCTTTCGGCTTAGGTGTTTATTCACATCTCTCCATGCTTAACCCCAGGGTTAAAGGGACGCTCCGAGGGTTAGTATTATCCCCCACTTTATGCTCCTCCGCCAGCCACTGGACTAGTGTTCATAGTGACTCAATAGGATTTACTAGAGTCCGAACTGAATGTGCACGTTTGAATTTGACATTGATATTCACTTTTCGGCAATAGGGGAACAGGTGTTAAATTCACTCCAGCAAATAGAAACACTATGGCGTGTCAGCCAATTGCAAGTGTGTGAGAGTGTTTGTTGGGACGACGGTGGTACTTCTACCCTTGGTTTTTTAAATTACCCGAAGCCAGTCAGAATTGCAGGGCTGAGATAACAGTCTCCTCTCAGTGGCCCCCCTACATTTAGGCAGGCTCAGGGCTCCAGATAACAGTCTCCTCTCAGTGGGCCCCCTACATTTAGGCAGGCTCAGGGCTCCAGATAACAGTCTCCTCTCAGTGGGCCCCCTACATTAAGGCAGGCTCAGGGCTCAGATAATAGTCTCCTCTCAGTGAGCCCCCTACATTTAGGCAGGCTCAGGGCTCCAGATAACAGTCTCCTCTCAGTGGGCCCCCTACATTAAGGCAGGCTCAGGGCTCCAGGTAATAGTCTCCTCTCAGTGAGCCCCCTACATTTAGGCAGGCTCAGGGCTCCAGATAACAGTCTCCTCTCAGTGGGCCCCCTACATTTAGGCAGGCTCAGGGCTCCAGATAACAGTCTCCTCTCAGTGGGCCCCCTACATTTAGGCAGGCTCAGGGCTCCAGATAACAGTCTCCTCTCAGTGGGCCCCCTACATTTAGGCAGGCTCAGGGCTCCAGATAACAGTCTCCTCTCAGTGGGCCCCCTACATTTAGGCAGGCTCAGGGCTCCAGATAACAGTCTCCTCTCAGTGGGCCCCCTACATTAAGGCAGGCTCAGGGCTCAGATAACAGTCTCCTCTCAGTGGGCCCCCTACATTTAGGTAGGCTCAGGGCTCAGATAACAGTCTCCTCTCAGTGGGCCCCCTACATTTAGGCAGGCTCAGGCTGTGGCACCGCTCGCACGCCGAGTGGAGCCAAATGTTGCCATGCTTAATTTAATGGCAACATCTAATTACAGATAATAACGTTTAAATGCTTTTAATGATGTAAATTGGGTTTCGCGTCACATTTTAAGTGCACGGCATATTTGTAATGAGCGGGGATTATCATTGAGATGCATTGTTATTAATAATACACTGGAGATCAACTGCTTCTATAAAACATTGCAATGCCATACCAATACTGCTGATTGAGATAGGGCAATAAACAAATAGTGTTGTGGATGGAAACGACACAAACGGGCCAATACAACCCCCTGGCTGCAGTTCAAATCATATAACATTTACCTCTCCTCCACTGTTCAAAGCATTCTGCATTTGGACAACACAATCCAATTGGAAAAGCTGCTGGAGAGAAATATAAGGGAAAAGCTTTCCCAACCAGTCGGTATTGTGATATTAACTAGATAGCCAGGTATAAACAGTGTGTGCTGCTCTTGATACTAATGCAACCCAAATAGCTCTGGAATTTGATAGTTCAATCAAGGTACAGATGCAAAGTATTATTAAATACCTTTGGATTTGCCTGGATTTGAGAATTAGGGAAAGGAAATGCTGCTGTAACGCAGAGTGGAGGATCAGTGATTAGGTTTAGAGGGAAAAATTATATGCATTACCAGCGTGTGATCTGTGGTCATGGCACCGATGCACAATCCCCCCCTAACCGAAGAAGGCAAATGAGTATGTTGTATAATCAGGAATCCCTGATAATCAGGAATCTAAGGCTGAGACTCAGGAATGTAGAGCAGACAGGCAGCACCTTGTACGGAACTTGCCTTGGCTGCAACCGTGCCGAGGTCTGGGAACCCACAACATCCCCACACAGTAGTCCACTACCTGATCGCGGTAAAACCTTAGTAAGACCACAGTGAGAGAGAGAACAAACATCTCCCTTCCCTGTGTACAGTGAGCCACAGTGAACCGTATTCACACGATATGGGCCCTGACCCCAAACTACAGAGGACCGGTGAGGCCTGGGCCTCTTGAATCCACTCCAAGGTGTTTGCCCTCTGCGCCTTAAGATGGGATCTGCTGTGAAAACACACTGATTAATGAAGTCCTTAAGGACGGAGTGTGAGCAGCGGGACACACCTGAAAACCTCCAATATCCCCTTTCCTGAAGGGTTTCCTGTCTTGGCGTCTGGTGGGGCTCCCAGACGGGAGGGTTGAGTAGTAGAGAGTGGTAGCTTTCTCTCTTCAAAATACATTAGCTAATGGCCACAGGTTCAAGTTCAGGGGTTTGGATTCAAGTTTAAATTCACAGCTCTCAAGTGTTGAATATGGAACTCAAATGTCATGAAGTTATGAACAAGACTCCCAGCGACTTTGGGAGGTCAAGGTGTTGGGGGCTCCACAATTACTCTACAACTCATTCAAAAAGCTTAATCATAACTATGCAAATGTGCTGAATATGGTTTAATCCGTTGAGCTCACCCTGGATGCATTTTGAACCCGGATAGCTGACATTAAAATGTCACCACCTCAGCTGACTTAAACTAGAGTGAACCAAAGTTGTGCAGATGACCGCCTGTAGCGGTGCTGGAGGTATGTGTGTGTTTTCTGGACTGAACTAGGAGCCGGGGCCCTCTCTTCTCTGCCCCTCTGACCTTTCCATCGCCAACGCCTGTCAGAAATGAGCTGTTAACCCCTCCGGTCAGGCTCTGTGGCCGGACGAGTCTCTGGTAATCCTTTCCTCTTCACCACTATCCCTCTCCCCCTCCATCTCTTCCCTTCATATCCTGTGCCCCCTTTCTCCCAGCCCAATCCCCCTGGGCCAGCACGACATTTCACAGATTTAGCCCATTAGATTTTCATTTTCCTCCCTCTCTCTTTCAGCACAGTCTATGTCAGCTTGGAGATGTTTGCTTTCCTCCCTTCTCTTTTTTTCTTCGCTCACTCACTCACTCACTCACTCCTCTCTCTCTCTCTTCTGGTGGAGTTGCTTAACCTTTCTGCGACTGGAGAGGCAAAATGGCCCCCGGGGCTTGGTTCTTCTCGCTCTGTGTGTGTAATGTGTAGTGTGTGTGTGTGTGTGTGTGTGTGTGTGTGTGTGTGTGTGTGTGTGTAGGAGGAGAGGAGGAGAATAGAAGGCCATGATAACGCGGCCATTCTTCACACTGCTGTGGCCGGGCTGCTCGTCACAATATTGTTCTCTGCTTTTAATACAGTTTCCACCCACAACAACCACACAGACCCAGGAGACAATGATACTGCTGGAGCCTAAACACTAATCCACACAGCTAGCACAACCAATGCAGGAAGTGACATTTAGTAAAGCAACATTTTGGTCAAAACACCCTGAACCATTATTTTCCTATGTGCCAGCTTACAAAGTCCAGCGACATGAATGGGACAGGATATTTCATACATTCCAACGCTCCATATGACCCCATTCTTCCCGACATAGACAACAAGACGTTAACATGTCTTCAGAGGGAAGAAATAGCATAGTGCTGATAAAGTATTGTTGCCCCGTTGATGTGCTCGCCCAAAATAGCGCTCTCGCTAACATCTGGAGTGAAACGCTCCAGTTCTGTCCGGCTAGCGCTACCACACACACACACATACACACACACACACTTGTTTTACTATCCTTGTGGGGACCAAACAAGTGATTCACATTCAAAATCCTATTATCCCTAACCCCTAAACCTAACCTTAAACCAAATTGTAACCCTAACCCTAAACCTAACCACTAAACCCAAAATAGCATTTTTTCTTTGTGGGGACCGGCAAAATGTCCCATCTTGTCCGAATGTTCCTTGTTTTACTAACCTTGTGAAGACTTCTGGTCCCCACAAGGATAGTAAAACCAAACACACACCACAGAATGTGTTCTGCTGCCAGGCCTGTCATGCTCTGCTGCTGAATCTCTCTATCAATCCAGTGCTGTGTTTATACTGCCCCAGCCCCGGTGCTCTGCTTACAGTGTCACCGTGGGGGTTTACAACAATATTGTCAAGGTCCGCCTGTGCCGTCCTTCGTAGCATTGTAGAACACTATAAATAGGCTCTTTTGGGATGGCTCGCCAGTCCTAATGTAATAACTTAGAGGAAAAGTGTGTGTGGTGTTCATTAGCCAGTCCCTGTTCTGCAGAAGCAGAAGGAGAGGAGGATATCTCATCTGACAGCAAGCCATTCTGGGTGTGATGGTGATGAGTGCAGGGACATGGGCTGTGGCATATCATAAAGCGAGTGAGAGACAGACAGAGAGCAGTAAGCAGTAAGAAAGAGAGGAGAGAGAGAGAGAGCGAGACCGAGAGAAAGAGTAAGCAAAGCAGAGATAGGAGAGACAGAATTGAGCGAGAGAGAAAAGGCCCATCCCTAGCACGATGCCAAATCACAACACATCAGGGCGCCAGGGAGCGAAGGGGCTCCGGCCGAGCAGAAACAACCACCGTCGTCAAAGGCAACTGCCAAGCGCGCCCGAGATCATGTCACAGCACTGCGCGGGTGTCTGGATGGGACACACACACAACCCGCGTGTGACGGGTTGGGGGGATAGGCGTGAACAAACCTGACGTTTATCGGTTGAGGAAATGGGGCTGACTGCTATCAGGGTTTGTGGCTTCTCATTGGAGCGCCTGTCGACATGCATCCCGAGCTCAACTCCCATAAATCCCCAGATTCGCAGAAACAGACACTCTCACAAATTACATGGACAGGGCTGGGAATTGCGAGGGGCCTCAAGGTACAATATTATCATGATACTTAGGTGCCGATACGATATGTATTGCGAATCTCATGATTTTATATGTATTGTGATTCGGTATTGTGCTTTTATAGCGATTAGCCATATGTCTGCTGCAGAGGGACAAGAGAGTGAGCCATGAGAATACAAGTTTTGATCAGTCATGGAAAGAAAAGTGCTGAAAACAAAACCAGCGCCCTATCTAAAAAGAAGATGGAGAACAAGTGATGAACGAAAAATAGAGTTTTGCTGCCGGTACAGCCAACTATCGCAAAAATAATATTGCAATGTCAAAACGATACAATATATCATCAAAAATAATATCCCGATATGTAACTGTATCGATTTTTCCTCCCATCACTCGTGTACATACACATACTGTACACACAGCCCCCTCTTCTCCGAACAGATACACTCTAATATACCACCTCCATCTCTTTCCTCCTATCATCTCCTTCTTCCTCTTCCTTCTCTCCTCCTCTCATCTATCCTCTTCTGTTGTTCTCTCCCTGTCTCACCTCCCCTCCCTCTCTCTCGCCTCTCACTCCCCCCTCCCCTACGCTCCACTCCTCCCTCCTCTCTCTCTGTGGGCCTGTCATGGTGCTAGGCTGATGTTATTAATGTGCACAGCTCTGGTGAGACTGAGGCCCTGCCTGTACCAGCTCAACTAGCTCTGGGCTCTGTGGACACACACACACACACACACACGCACCCCGTCTGTCTGCTCCGCTAAAGATGGAGACTGGGCAGGAGTGGGTGTGGGAGAGAATGGGCTCTCCATAGAACAGCTTGAGAGCGAGTGTGTGTGTGTGAGACACATACAGAAAGAGGGGGGGGGGGGGGGGGGGTGATAGAGAGTACTATAAGCCTCTATGGAACAGCTCAAGTGTGTGTGTGAGTCTGCATATACTGTGTCCTCAAAAAGTATTCATACCCTCACATTTTGTTGTGCTAGACAATTCAAAGTGGATAAAATGCTCACTCATCTACACACAAAACCCCATAATGATAAAGTGAAAACGTGGGTTTTCTAAATTATTTTTAAAAACATTTTAGTAAATGTATTGAAAATGAAATACTGAAATATCTCATTTACATAAGTATTTACACCCCTGAGTCAATACTTTGTAGAAACACTTTTGGCAGCAATTACAGCTGTGAGTCGTTCTTTGGTAAGTCTCTAAGAGCTTTTCACACCTACTGTAGATTGTGCAACAGTTGCCCATTATTCTTTTCGAAATTCTTCCAAGCTCTGTCAAATTGGTTGATAATTGCTAGACAACCATTTTCAGGTCTTACCATAGCTTTTCAAGTAGATTTAAGTCAAAACTATAACTCGGCCACTCAGGAACATTCACGGTCTTCTTTGTAAGCAACTCCTGTGTAGATTTGGCCTAGTTGTTTAGGTTATTGTCCTGTTGAAAGGTGAATTGTGTGCATGGCCCTCCTATGTTGAACATAATAAACGGCTCTCTTTTCACCGGATGTGTACCAAACTCACTAAAAGTGGCAGTAATAAAGCCTCTCTTGAAAAAGCCAAACCTTGACCCAGAAAATATGAAAAACTAAAATCGGCCTATATCGAATATCCCATTCCTCTCAAACATTTTAGAAAAAGCTGTTGGGCAGAAACTCACTGCCTTCCTGAAGACAAACAATGTATACGAAACGCTTCAGTCTCATTTTAGACCCCATCATAGCACTGAGACTGCACTTGTGAAGGTGGTAAATGACATTTTAATGGCATCGGACCGAGGCTCTGTATCCGTCCTCATGCTCCTAGACCTTACTGCTGCTTTTGATACCATCGATCACCACATTCTTTTGGAGAGATTGGAAACCCAAATGGGTCTACAAGGACAAGTTCTGTCCTGGTTTAGATCTTATCTGTCGGAAAGATATCAGTTTGTCCTCTGGCAAATCAACTGTAAATTACGATGTTCCTCAAGGTTCCATTTTAGGACCACTATAGTTTTCACTATATCAAATCAAATCAAATTGTATTTGTCACATACACATGGTTAGCAGATGTTAATGCGAGTGCAGCGAAATGCTTGTGCTTCTAGTTCCGACAATGCAGTAATAACCAACAAGTAATCTAGCTAACAATTCCAAAACTACTACCTTATAGACACAAGTGTAAGGGGATAAAGAATGTGTACAAAAAGATATATGAATGAGTGATGGTACAGAGTGGCATAGGCAAGATACAGTAGATGGTATTGAGTGCAGTATATACATATGAGATGAGTATGTAAACAAAGTGGCATAGTTAAAGTGGCTAGTGATACATGTATTACATAAAGATGCAGTAGATGATATAGAGTACAGTATATACATATACATATGAGATGAATAATGTAGGGTATGTAAACATTATATTAGGTAGCATTGTTTAAAGTGGCTAGTGATATATTTTACATCATTTCTCATCAATTCCCATTATTAAAGTGGCTGGAGTTGAGTCAGTGTGTTGGCAGCAGCCACTCAATGTTAGTGGTGGCTGTTTAACAGTCTGATGGCCTTGAGATAGAAGCTGTTTTTCAGTCTCTCGGTCCCAGCTTTGATGCACCTGTACTGACCTCGCCTTCTGGATGATAGCGGGGTGAACAGGCAGTGGCTCGGGTGGTTGTTGTCCTTGATGATCTTTATGGCCTTCCTGTGACATCGGGTGGTGTAGGTGTCCTGGAGGGCAGGTAGTTTGCCCCCGGTGATGCGTTGTGCAGACCTCACTACCCTCTGGAGAGCCTTACGGTTGTGGGCGGAGCAGTTGCCGTACCAGGCGGTGATACAGCCCGACAGGATGCTCTCGATTGTGCATCTGTAGAAGTTTGTGAGTGCTTTTGGTGACAAGCCAAATTTCTTCAGCCTCCTGAGGTTGAAGAGGTGCTGCTGCGCCTTCTTCACGATGCTGTCTGTGTGGGTGGACCAATTCAGTTTGTCTGTGATGTGTATGCCGAGGAACTTAAAACTTACTACCCTCTCCACTACTGTTCCATCGATGTGGATAGGGGGGTGTTCCCTCTGCTGTTTCCTGAAGTCCACAATCATCTCCTTAGTTTTGTTGACGTTGAGTGTGAGGTTATTTTCCTGACACCACACTCCGAGGGCCCTCACCTCCTCCCTGTAGGCCGTCTCGTCGTTGTTGGTAATCAAGCCTACCACTGTTGTGTCGTCCGCAACTTAATGATTGAGTTGGAGGCATGCGTGGCCACGCAGTCGTGGCCATGTTCCTCAAGGTTCCATTTTAGGACCACTATAGTTTTCACTATATAATTTACCTCTTGGTGATGTTATTCAGAAACATAATGTTAACTTTCACTGCTATGCAGATGACACACAGCAGTACATTTCGATGAAACATGGTGAAGCCCCAAAATTGCCCTCGCTGGAAGCCTGTGTTTCAGACATAAGGAAGTGGACGGCTGCAAATGTTCTACTTTTAAACTCGGACAAAACAGAGATCCCAAGAAACAAAGAGATCTTCTGTTGAATCTGACAATTAATCTTGATGGTTGTACAGTCGCCTCAAATAAAACTGGGAAGGACCACGGCGTTATTCTGGACCCTGATCTCTCTTTTGACGAACATATCAAGACTGTTTCAAGGACAGTTTTTTTCCATCTACGTAACATTGCAAAAATCAGAAGCGTTCTGTCCAAAATTGATGCAGAAAAATTAATCCATGCTTTTGTCACATCTAGGTTAGACTACTGCAATGCTCTACTTTCCGGCTACCCGCAAAAAGCACTAAATAAACCTCAGTTAGTGATAAACACGGCTGCTAGAATCTTGACTAGAACCAAAAAATGTGATCATATTACTCTAGTGCTAGCCACTCTACAATGGCTTCCTGTTAAGGCAAGAGCTGATTTCAAGGTTTTACTGCTAACCTACAAAGCATTACATGGGCTTGCTCCTACCTATCTTTCTGATTTGGTCCTGCCGTACATACCTACACGTACGCTACGGTCACAAGACGCAGGCCTCCTAACTGTCCCTTTTTTTATGGAATGGTCTGCCTACTCATGTGAGAGACGCAGACTCGTTCTCAACTTTTAAGTCTTTATTGAAGACTCATCTCTTCAGTAGGTCCTATGATTGAGTGTAGTCTGGCCCAGGAGTGTGAAGGTGAACGGAAAGGCACTGGAGCAACGAACCGCCCTTGCTGTCTCTGCCTGGCCGGTTCCCCCCTCTCCACTGGGATTCTCTGCCTTGAACCCTATTACAGGGGCTGAGTCACTGGCTTACTGGTGCTCTTCCATGCCGTCCCTAGGAGGGGTGTGTCACTTGAGTGGGTTGACGTGATCTTCCTGTCTCGGTTGGCGCCCCCCCCCCCCCTTGGGTTGTGCCGTGGTGGAGATCATTGTGGGCTATACTCGGCCTTGTCTCAGGATGGTAAGTTGGTGGTTGAAGATATCCCACTAGTGGTGTGGGGGCTGTGCTTTGGCAAAGTGGGTGGGGTTATATCCTGCCTGTTTGGCCCTGTCCGGGGCTATTGTCGGACGGGCCACAGTGTCTCCCGACCCCTCCTGTCTCAACCTCCAGTATTTATGCTGCAGTAGTTTATGTGTTGGCGGGCTAGGGTCAGTCTGTTATATCTAGAGTATTTGTCTTATCCGGTGTCCTGTGTGAATTTAAGTTCTCTCTCTCTCTCAGTCAGCCCTAGGACCATGCCTCAGGACTACCAGGCCTGATGGCTCCTTGCTGTCCCCAGTCCGCCTGGCAGTGCTGCTGCTCCAGTTTCAACTGTTCTGCCTGCGGCTATGGAACCCTGACCTGTTCACCGGACGTGCTACCTGTCCCAGACCTGCTGTTTTCAACTTTCTAGAGACAGCAGGAGCGGTAGAGATACTCTGAATGATCGGCTATGAAAAGCTAGCTGACATTTACTCCTGAGGTGCTGCACCCTCGACAACCACTGTGATTATTATTATTTTACCCTGCTGGTCATCTATGAACATTTGAATATATCCTGGCCATGTTCTGTTATAATCTCCACCCGGCACAGCCAGAAGAGGGCTGGCCACCCCTCATAGCCTGGTTCCTCTCTAGGTTTCTTCCTAGGTTCTGGCCTTTCATGGGAGTTTTTCCTAGTCACCGTGCTTCTACACCTGTACTGCTTGCTGTTTGGGGTTTTAGGCTGGGTTTCTGTACAGCACTGAGATATCAGCCGATGTAAGAAGGGCTTTATGAATACATTTGATTTGAATTAATTTCCCAGTGTCTGGTGGAAAGCAGACTGAACCAAGTTACCCTCTAGGATTTTTCCTGTGCTTAGCGCCATTTACTTTCTTATTTAAAACTCGCCAGTCCTTAACGATTACAAGCATACCCATAACATGATGCAGCCACCACTATGCTTGAAAATATGGAGAGTGGTACTCGGTAATATATCGTATTAGATTTACCCAAACATAATGCGTTGAATTCAGGACAAAAAGTGAATTTATTTAATTTAGTATTACTTTAGTGCCTTGTTGGAAAAGGGATTAGTGTTTTAGAATATTTGATTCTGTACAGGTTCCTTCTTTTCACTCTGTCAATTAAGTAATGTTGAATAACTAATGTTGTTGATCAGTTTTCACCATTGGACTCCTGTTGAAATCATTCTCTGGCTAATGAGTTAGGAAGGACGACTGTATCTTTGTAGTGACTGGGTGTATTGAACACCATCCAATGTGTAATTAATAACCACCATGGTCAAAGGGATATTCAATGTCTGCTTTTCATATATATATATTTTTTAACCTATCCTACCAATAGGTGCCCTATTTTGCAATGCATCGGAAAACCTCACTGGTCTTTGTGGTCTAATCTGTTTTTGAAATTCACTTCTCGAGTAAGGGACCTTACAGACAATTGTATGTGTAGGGTACAGAGATGTAGTCATTCAAAAATCCTGTTAAAACACCATTCTTGCACACAGTCCATGCAACTTATTTTATGAAATGTTTACTCCTAAACTTATTTAGGCTTGTCATAACAAATGGATTGAATACTTATTGACTCAAGACATTCAGCTTTAATTTCTTATTTATTTTTAAACATTTCAAAAAACATAATTCCACTTTGACATTATGGGTTATTGTGTGTTGGCCAGTGACAAAAAACCCTCAATGTAATCCATTTTAAATGTAGGCTTTAACACAACAAAATGTGAAGGCACTGTATGTACAGTTGAAGTCGGAAGTTTACATACACTTAGGTTTGAGTCATTAAAACTCTTTTCAACCACTCTGCAAATAAATTCATTAAAAATCCTACAATGTGATTTTCTGGATTTATTTTTCTCCTTTTGTCTGTCATAGTTGAAGTGTACCCATGATGAAAATTACAGGCCTCTCTCATCTTTTTAAGTGGGAGAACTTGCACAATTGGTGGCTGACTAAATACTTTTTTGCCCCACTGTATTTCAAGGACTACCTTCAAACTCAGTGCCTCTTTGCTTGACATCATGGGAAAATCGAAAGAAATCAGCCAAGACCTCCACAAGTCTGGTTCATCCTTGGGAGCAATTTCCAAACGCCTGAAGGTACCACGTCCATCTGTACAAACAATAGTACGCAAGTATAAACACCATGGGAACACGCAGCCGTCATACCGCTCAGGAAGGAGACGGGTTCTGTCTCCTAGAGATGATCGTACTTTGGTGCGAAAAGTGCAAATCAATCCCAGAACAACAGCAAAAGACCATGTGAAGATACTGGAGGAAACAGGTACAAAAGTATTTATATCCACAATAAAACGAGTCCAATATCGACATAAGCTAAAAGGCCGCTGAGCAAGGAAGAAGCCACTGCTCCAAAACCGCCATAAAAAAAGTCAGACTACGGTTTGCAACTGCACATGGGGACAACGATCGTACTTTTTGGAGAAATGACCTTTGGTCTGATGAAACAATAATAGAACTCTTTGGACATAATGACCATCTTTATGTTTGGAGGAAAAAGGGGGAGGCTTGCAAGCCAAAAAACACCATCCCAACCGTGAAGCAGAATCATGTTGTGGGGGTGCTTTACTGCAGGAGGGACTGGTGCACTTCACAAAATAGATGGCATCATGAGGAAGGAAAATTATGTGGATATATTGAAGCAACATCTCAAGACATCAGTCAGGAAGTTAAAGCTTGGTCGCAAATGGGTCTTCCAGATGGACAATAACATACTTCCAAAGTTGTGGCAAAATGGCTTAAGGACAACAATGTCAAGGTATTGGAGTGGCCATCACAAAGCCCTGACCTCAATCCTACAGAATATTTGTGGGCAGAAGTGAAAAAGCGTGTGCGAGCAAGGAGGCCTACAAACCTGACTCAGTTACACCAGCTCTGTCAGGAGGAATGGGCCAAAATGCACCCAACTTACTGTGGGAAGCTTGTGGAAGGCTACCCAAAACGTTTGACCCAAGTTAAACAATTTAAAGGCAACACACTCAATTAGTATTTGGTAGCATGTAAACTTCTGACCCACTGGAAATGTGATGAAAGAAACAAAAGATTAAATATATAATTCTGTCTACTATTATTCTGACATTTCACATTCTTAAAATAAAAGTGGTGATCCTAACTGACCTAAGACAGGTAATTTTTACTAGGATTAAATGTCAGGAATTGTGAAAAGCTGAGTTTAAATGTATTTGTACGTATGTGTGTGAGATAGAGAGAGTATGGTCCTCTGTCGAAGCGCCAGAGCTGCTCAATCAATAGGACACAAAAACACAGATGGGCGCGCTCAAAGAGCCCAGCTCGCCATGATCTAAGACCTCTCCCATCCAATCTGAGCTGAGGAGAAGCAAGAGACTGCGGTTTTCTTAACCACACACACAGCACTTGCAATGAGGTCACATAGGGTGTGTGAGAGTGGGGGTGACTGTGTGTGTGTGTGATTGTAAATGTGTGTCTTGGGTGAGGAGCCAGGTACGTCAAAACCCACTGGATGACGGATTCATTCTCAGTTCAAACACAGTATTTTACAGGAACATGATGTACTATGGGTGAAGTTTTTACCGTAACTAATTCTATCTAAAGGAGCCAATTGAGAATGAAAAAGTAGTGCCTAGACTGAGGCACAGGTTATATCACCCAACCCCCTTTGCTCAGCAAGCAGAGGAAAAGTGCCCTGACAGCTGGAGCCACCTGGGCAGCTGAGTGTGTCTTCACAGCCCCCAACCACACCACACACTTCCCCAGGTGTTCAGTCAGCCTCTCCCCTGTACAGTGGGCCTGACACTGCAGTCACTAGCTATTCTACTCACTGGCCTACTTTTTCTCTCACCGTCTCTTTCTCCCTCTCCATCACGCTCCACCTTGCTCTCTCTACTTATTCTACCTCTTACAGAATGGGGCTGAGGATGCATGAAACACACACACACACACACACACACACACACACACACACATATATATAGTCACGCAAGCACACACATCTTGTACATCCACCTGCACACACACAAACAGCAAACACGCATGTACTGTACACACATCCGCACACACACAAATTCAAAGTGTTTCCCCTGTATTCATTGAATTGTTGCCGCCATAATTTTTTTGGAAATACATTTTCGGGATAGAAAAATGCTTCCCGTTCAAAACGTAAATGACTGAACTCAGACACAGAGTATGTAGAAAAGATAATTGAACTATATATCTTTATTATAATATCATATTTGAGAACAAGAAATCACCCAAATAAAAGCTAGACAAAACATTGCATTTAGGAATATTTTTGGCATGGCTGGATTACTGAAGGGGCATGCGGGTACATAGCCATTGGTTTTCTTATAATGTTCGAGCTTAAGAACACAGAAAGAGCCATGGCAAAATGCGTAGAATTGCATGAAATTAGCGGTCACACCGCAACATTTCCCCCCAGCTCCACGGACCGCACATTTTCCCCTCAGCTCCACGGACAGCACATTTTCCCCTCAGCTCCACGGACCGCACATTTTCCCCTCAGCTCCACGGACCGCACATTTTCCCCTCAGCTCCACGGACAGCACATTTTCCCCCCAGCTCCACGGACCGCACATTTTCCTCTCAGCTCCACGGACAGCACATTTTCCCCTCAGCTCCACGGACAGCACATTTTCCCCTCAGCTCCACGGACAGCACATTTTCCTCTCAGCTCCACGGACAGCACATTTTCCCCTCAGCCCCACGGACAGCACATTTTCCTCCTAGCTCCACGGACAGCACATTTTCCCCTTAGCTCCACGGACAGCACATTTTCCTCCCAGCTCCACGGACAGCACATTTTCCTCCCAGCTCCACGGACAGCACATTTTCCCCCCAGCTCCACGAACCGCACATTTTCCCCCCAGCTCCACGGACCGCACATTTTCCTCTCAGCTCCACGAACAGCACATTTTCCCCCCAGCTCCACGGACCGCATATTTTCCTCTCAGCTCCACGAACCGCACATTTTCCTCTCCGCTCCACGGACAGCACATTTTCCTCCCAGCTCCACGGACAGCACATTTTCCCCCCAGCTCCACGAACCGCACATTTTCCCCCCAGCTCCACGGACCGCACATTTTCCTCTCAGCTCCACGAACAGCACATTTTCCCCCCAGCTCCACGGACCGCATATTTTCCTCTCAGCTCCACGAACAGCACATTTTCCTCTCCGCTCCACGGACAGCACATTTTCCTCCCAGCTCCACGGACAGCACATTTTCCCCCCAGCTCCACGAACCGCACATTTTCCCCCCAGCTCCACGGACCGCACATTTTCCTCTCAGCTCCACGGACAGCACATTTTCCCCCCAGCTCCACGAACCGCACATTTTCCCCCCAGCTCCACGGACCGCACATTTTCCTCTCAGCTCCACGAACAGCACATTTTCCCCCCAGCTCCACGGACCGCATATTTTCCTCTCAGCTCCACGAACCGCACATTTTCCTCTCCGCTCCACGGACAGCACATTTTCCTCCCAGCTCCACGGACAGCACATTTTCCCCCTAGCTCCACGGACAGCACATTTTCCTCCTAGCTCCACGGACAGCACATTTTCCCCTCAGCTCCACGGACAGCACATTTTCCCCCTAGCTCCACGGACAGCACATTTTCCTCCTAGCTCCACGGACAGCACATTTTCCCCCTAGCTCCACGGACAGCACATTTCCCCCCTAGCTCCACAGACAGCACATTTTCCTCCTAGCTCCACGGACAGCACATTTTCCCCCTAGCTCCACGGACAGCACATTTTCCCTCTAGCTCCACGGACAGCACATTTTCCCCCTAGCTCCACGGACAGCACATTTTCTTCCTAGCTCCACGGACAGCACATTTTCCCCCTAGCTCCACAGACAGCACATTTTCCTCCTAGCTCCACGGACAGCACATTTTCCCCCTAGCTCCACGGACAGCACATTTTCCTCCTAGCTCCAAAGACAGCACATTTCCCCCCTAGCTCCACAGACAGCACATTTTCTCTCTAGCTCCACGGACAGCACATTTTCCCCCTAGCTCCACGGACAGCACATTTTCTTCCTAGCTCCACGGACAGCACATTTCCCCCCTAGCTCCACAGACAGCACATTTTCTTCCTAGCTCCATGGACAGCACATTTCCCCCCTAGCTCCACGGACAGCACATTTTCCCCCTAGCTCCACGGACAGCACATTTTCCCCCTAGCTCCACGGACAGCACATTTTCTTCCTAGCTCCACGGACAGCACATTTCCCCCCTAGCTCCACAGACAGCACATTTTCTTCCTAGCTCCATGGACAGCACATTTCCCCCCTAGCTCCACGGACAGCACATTTTCCCCCTAGCTCCACGGACAGCACATTTTCCCCCTAGCTCCACGGACAGCACATTTTCCCCCTAGCTCCACGGACAGCACATTTTCCCTCTAGCTCCACAGACTGCACATTTTCCCTCTAGCTCCACGGACAGCACATTTTCCTCCTAGCTCCACGGACAGCACATTTTCCTCCTAGCTCCACGGACAGCACATTTTCCTCCTAGCTCCACAGACAGCACATTTTCCTCCTAGCTCCAAGGACAGCACATTTCCCCCTACCTCCACGGACAGCACATTTCCCCCCTAGCTCCACAGACAGCACATTTTCCTCCTAGCTCCACGGACAGCACATTTTCCCCCTAGCTCCACGGACAGCACATTTTCCTCCTAGCTCCAAGGACAGCACATTTTCCCCCTAGCTCCAAGGACAGCACATTTTCCTCCTAGCTCCAAGGACAGCACATTTTCCCCCTAGCTCCACGGACAGCACATTTTCCCCCTAGCTCCACGGACAGCACATTTTTTCTCTCTGACGCCAATTCCAGACAATTCGACACAGAACAGAAGGAAGAGTTCGATGGTCTGTACGGTACATCAAAGTACAGTTGGGTGTTTGTTTTTTTTCTAAAACGGACTCCACTGGAGCGATACACGGTGGCGTGCTGAGAGCCAGGGGTGCTGCAGCCCTCAGCCGTCGGCAACACTAGCTACCTTACATACATGAACAAGCACACAAACGTGTGCAAGCACATACGCACACACACCTCCCTCCCTCTTAATCGATAGGACTGTAACATTTGCCTTCATGGGGTTCTCAAAAGCACTTTATTGAGTCGAAAAGGTGTTGAATTCAAATGAGGCTTTCAACACTTCCCCAAACAGTGCTCAAAAGAAAGAGTTCTAATACTAGTAGAGTCCCGCTCCACAATACTGGCTAAATACTTATTACAAAAAACAACTACTTTTAAAAGAAAGATCTTGTATTACTGATGAAAGCTAGCTGTTGTCTGTGCCCAATAATATTTGTACCATGTTGTGCTGCTACCATGTTGTGCTGCTATCATGTTGTGCTTTCATGTGTTGCTGCCGTGCTGTTGTTGTCTCTTTATGTAGCGTCTCTCTTGTCGTGATGTGCTTCGTCCTATATTTTTATTAAATATTTTATTTTTAATCCCAGCCCCCGTCCCCGCAGGAGGCCTTTTGCCTTTTGGTAGGCGTCATTGTAAATAAGAATTTGTTGTTAACGGACTTTCCCAGTTAAATAAAACAAATAGCTAAAACATTCATTGACTATGGAGAAATCAGGTAGATCACGTGTATCAGCTGTGTTTTGCAGGGTAAAAGTGCTTTTGTCTATACTGTCATGCTAGCCCACCGCTAGGAGGAGCATCCACTGTACACACACACACACACGACTAACAGCAGTGCTTGTTTCTCTCTCTCATTCACAGACAGGGCACACTTGAAAACAAAAGCAAGCTAGCTCCTCTAGGTGAGCAGGTGTGAGCGTGTGAGTCAGGAGAGTGTGTGTGTGTGTGTGTGTGTGTGGAGAAGGGATAAGTCAGACAGTCTACGCCTGATCCGGGGCCTGCGCCCGTGTCTGCGCCTGGGCGGGCGGGCTGTGGAGCTCATCCGAGCGGTAAATATGGAAGGCTCGGGGGAGAATGACCCAGCAGCCGTCGCGCTGATCGCGCGTGCGTGTGTGTGTGTGTGTGTGTGTGTGTGTGTGTGTATGTATGTGTCTGTGTTGTAAAGCAGTGCATTAAAATTTCAGATCGCGGCACGCCAACACTGAGGCCTGGGCTTCTTTCTGCATCAATGGAGAGCCCCGGGCGTGAGAGGGAGGAGAGGGGGAGAGCAAGGGATGGGGTTGGAGGGAAGGGGGGACGATAGACACCTTGAGGGCCTGGGCCAAAACAGTGACATTCCTCCACAGACAAGAAAGGGATGAGGAAGGGGGGAGGGGGAGGAAAGGGGGAGGGGGAGAGAAGAGGAGGGAGAAAAAGGAGAGGTCTGGGAGGGGGTCGTACCCGAACGGCGTAGCGAATTGATGCGTTCCATTATCACGCTTGAGCAGTTCTCTCTCCTTCTCAAACACTCCTACTGTACACTTGAGCCCCTACCTTATTATACTACAGAACAGAGTGACAGAGAAAGAGAGAATGTGGATGTGTGAAAGAGAGGGAGAGAAATAAAGAAATATAGCGAGGTGGGATAAAGAGTGAGAGTGAGAAGGAGTTTAAAAGAGAAAGAAACAGAGGTAGAGAGTGAAAGACCGAGAGAGGAGCAACAAAAAAAAAAGATGGAAAGAACGAGGCGGTTAAAGGAGAGGAGAGTGTGAAGAACAAAAGAACAGCAAAAAAGAGAGGGAGAGAAAGAAAGCCGTTCTGTGAGGACTAAAGAACTAGAGTAGTACACTACAGCGGAATCAGCTCATCAAGGCAGAAACCCAACTGAGAAGTCAGATGTGGTCGGGTATAAATCAAAATCAATAGCACAGACATGAAGACAGACATGAAGACAGACATGAAGACAGACATGAAGACAGACATGAAGACAGACATGAAGACAGACATAAAGACAGACATAAAGACAGACATAAAGACAGACATAAAGACAGACATAAAGACAGACATAAAGACAGACATAAAGACAGACATGAAGACAGACATGAAGACAGACATGAAGACAGACATGAAAGACAGACATGAAAGACAGACATGAAGACAGACATGAAGACAGACATGAAGACAGACATGAAGACAGACAGTCAGAGCTGCTCTGAGGACATCAAACAGGGGTGGATGTTACTATTGATAGGTCTGAGAGCTGGTGTGACCTTTACCCTCCAGTGTTACAACACATTAACAGTCACAATGCAACAAGCTATTTATGTACCAAAAGGTCTCAAAGCAAATCAAAGACTAGATAAAAAAAACAGGATCACTTCATCTAATGCATCTAGGCCTATGCAAACAAGAACAATGCATTAACATAGACATCATATGGCCCTTAATGTCAAATATCTTTACAAGCTGCAGATGGACAGAGTATGAGGCATTGGGTGAATACAGAGTTCTGTGGGTTGTGGGATTGAAGAGGCCCCAGATCAAAGCACTGTGACTGGGGCCTCTGAGGACTCCCGTTCGTCTCCGCCTTTCTTTTCTGCTCATTACCACACGACACACACACACACTTGTGTTTATTTAACATACGGCTAGCCCCCGTTGAGACAAGTCGACAAGAACCCTCTGCTCTCTCATCTACAGCTCAACCTTCCCCCCCATATAACCACTACACACACACACACACACACACACACACACACACACACACACACACACACACACACACACACACACACACACACAGTATCGACTGAAGAGAGGTGGAAGTGACGGCCACAGGCAGACAGAGGGGCCAGGCGGAAGGGAAGGTGTCTAGTAAGAGTGTGTGTGTGAATTTGTGTGTGCGGTGTGCGCATGTGTGTGAGAATGAAGCTGCATGGATTCACTGCATGGATTACAAATCCTATAGAAGTAAGATGGACATTAGGAGTAGCGCAATCCACATAAAACATAGAAACTGTGTGTGTGTGATTGTGTGTGTGTGCACGAAAGTATGGGTCTGGCTCTCAGCTGTGACCATTTCTGCACCTGACCCCAAAGGGAGAAGAAGAGAGAGAGAGAGAGATGGCGAAAGAGGGGAAGGGAGAGAGGAAGGGGATAGTTGGTAGGTAAACAAGCAGCCCAGAGGTGAGTAGTGGGTACCTGCAGCCTAAGTGCTCTGGGCAGGGATTTTAGGCTTGCTATCTCGAGCATGCTAACAGGCGTACCACCACTCCCATTGTTTTCCACCCAGGAATGCTAACGCTAAGCTTTAGCTGAGAAACCTTTCTCTAGTCTTTCTCCAACTTCACCTAGGTCCAAGATATCATACTAAGCTTCATGGTGTGACGGTGTGCCGTATTGTCGAAGATGAAGAGAGGACACTCAAAAAGAGGAGTACAGTGCATTTATTGAGAGAGAAAATAAATACTGTAGAAGTTATGTGAGGAATGGAAATGAGGAGGAGGATGGCCCTGCCAGAGAGGAAGTGAGGGGGGAGGAGGAGGATGGCCCTGCCAGAGAGGAAGTGAGGGAGGAGGAGGATGGCCCTGCCAGAGAGGAGGTAAGGGAGGAGGATGGCCCTGCCAGAGAGGAAGTGAGGGAGGAGGAGGATGGCCCTGCCAGAGAGGAAGTGAGGGAGGAGGAGGAGGATGGCCCTTTCAGAGAGGAAGTGAGGGGGGAGGAGGAGGATGGCCCTTTCAGAGAGGAAGTGAGGGAGTAGGAGGAGGATGGCCCTGCCAGAGGGGAAATGAGGGAGGAGGAGGAGGATGGCCCTGCCAGAGAGGAAGTGAGGGAGGAGGGGGAGGAGGATGGCCCTGCCAGAGAGGAGGTGAGGGAGGAGGAGGATGGCCCTGCCAGAGGAAGTGAGGGGGGAGGAGGATGGCCCTGCCAGAGAGGAAGTGAAGGAGGAGGAGGATGGCCCTGCCAGAGAGGAAGTGAGGGAGGAGGAGGAGGAGGATGGCCCTGTCAGAGAGGAAGTGAGGGGGGAGGAGGATGGCCCTGCCAGAGAGGAAGTGAAGGAGGAGGAGGATGGCCCTGCCAGAGAGGAAGTGAGGGAGTGGGATGGCCCTGCCAGAGAGGAAGTGAGGGCGGAGGAGGAGGATGGCCCTGCCAGAGAGGAAGTGAGGGAAGAGGAGGAAGATGGCCCTGCCAGAGAGGTAGTGAGGGAGGAGGAGGATGGCCCTGCCAGAGAGGAGGAGGATGGCCCTGCCAGAGAGGAAGTGAGGGAGGAGGATGGCCCTGCCAGAGAGGACGTGAGGAGGAGGTGTAGGCGAAGAGAGGCATGTTGTTGGGACACCCGGTCTTCACAGAGTGCTGTCTGGTACTGTGGCGGTGGGGGACTGGTTTCCAGGGCGCACTCTCAGCTCCAATGTAATTCGCCCTCAGAGACTGAACAAGGAGCCATTGATAAGGTACAAGGCCTTCTGTCTGAGCACTGAGACAGAGTGTGTGTGTATGTGTGGACACAGGACGTGGGTGATCTTCCACACTTCTGTAGGAAGTTTGATGGTGTGTGTATGTGGGCATTCTGTCAATGTAAAGTAAGTGTGTGTTAAAGGGAGTGAATGTATAATGAGCTTCAGTAAACTGTTGCCATCCCTGCTCCCTTTCTCCTTCCCTCTCTTTCTCTCTACGGGGCCCTCTATCCCACTTACCCTCTTCTCTGCCTCAAAGACGACAACATCTCTCAATGAACGAAAGACTGGAAAAACATTTTCTTAGCCAATTCCAAACATCTAGTGTTTTCCCAACGTGATTAGTGTTACGTTCTAAATAGCTGGACACGAACCCCTGTAACAAAACCATTAGGCCTATAATGTGTGTTTAAACCAGGGGTTCTTAAACTTTTTCAGCCTGGGACCCAAATGAGAAATTCTGTGTTTTCCTGGGACCCAAGCTTTAGGAAAATATGCAACTATACGTAAATATCTGTACATTTTATTGCCCTAATGCCCCCCCCCCAAAAAAAGCAATATAGCCAGAGTTAATAACAATGAAATACCCATAAATATCTTATCATGTTTCCCCATTAAAAACACTCGTACATACCTGTCTAGGCTGGAACCGTTGCTGTTAAAATACAATAAATAATGTCATTCTGAACTGGAATAAACAGATTGATCACATCACACAGATGTATTACAGAACACACACACACAGGCTTTTTCATCGTGCCCTCGTGCAACCCGAAGTAACAGTACAGATAAATATTCTGGCCTTCTGTACATCTTACTGTACATCCTACTATACATCTTACTGTACATCCTACTATACATCCTACTGTACATCTTACTGTACATCCTACTATACATCCTACTATACATCTTACTGTACATCCTACTGTAGAAATTATAGTTGATAGAAAGTCTAGGTTGGAACTGTTGCTCTTAACATTCCTTGTTAACAAACTATAGTTTTTGCAAGTCGGTTAGGACATCTACTTTGTGCATGACACAAGTAATTTTTCCAACAATTGTTTACAGATAGATTATTTCAGATATAATTCACTGTATCACAATTCCAGTGGGTCAGAAGTTTACATACACTAAGTTGACTGTCCTTTAAACAGCTTGGAAAATTCCAGAAAATGGTGTCATGGCTTTAGAAGCTTCTGTTAGGCGAATTGACATCATTTGAGTCAATTGGAGATGTACCTGTGGATATATTTAAGGACTACCTTCAAACTCAGTGCCTCTTTGCTTGACATCATGGGAAAATCAAAAGAAAACAGCCAAGACCTCAGAAAAAAAATTGTAGACCTCCACAAGTCTGGTTCATCCTTGGGAGCAATTTCCAAATGCCTGAAGGTACCACGCTCATCTGTACAAACAATAGTACGCAGGTATAAACACCATGGGACCACGCAGCCATCATACCGCTCAGGAAGGAGACGCGTTCTGTCTCCTAGAGATTAATGTACTTTGGTGCGAAAGGTGCAAATCAATCCCAGAACAACAACAAAGGACCTTGTGAAGATGCTGGAGGAAACGGGTACAAAAGTATCTATATCCACAGTAAAACGAGTCCTATATCGACATAACCTGAAAGGCCACTCAGCAAGGAAGTTGCCACTGCTCCAAAACCGCCATATAAAAGCCAGACTACGGTTTGCAACTGCACACACAAAGTGTGAGGACAACAATCATACTTTTTGGAGAAATATCCTCTGGTCTGATGAAACAAAAATAGAACTGTTTGGCCATAATGAACATCGTTATGCTTGGAGGAAAAAGGGTTAGGCTTGCAAGCCAAAGAACACCGTGAAGCATGGGGGTGGCAGCATTATGTTGTGGGGGTACCTTGCTGCAGGAGGGACTGGTACACTTCACAAAATAGATTGCATCATGAGGCAGGAAAATGATGTGGATATATTGAAGCAACATCTCAAGACATCAGTCAGGAAGTTAAAGCTTAGTCGCAAATGGGTCTTCCAAATGGACAATGACCCCAAGCATACTTCCAAAGTTGTGGCAAAATGGCTTAAGGACAACAAAGGAAAGGTATTGGAGTGCCATCACAAAGCCCTGACCTCAAGCCTATAGAACATTTGTGGGCAGAACTTGTTACATTCCCCAGTTTCTGTGTTGTGGATTAGTTTGTACAGTGGGGCAAAAAAGTATTTAGTCAGCCACCAATTGTGCAAGTTCTCCCACTTAAAAAGATGTGAGAGGCTTGTAATTTTCATCATAGGTACACTTCAACTATGACAGACAAAATTAGAAAAAAAAATCCAGAAAATCACATTGTAGGATTTCTAATGAATTTATTTGCAAATTATGGTGGAAAATAAGTATTTGGTCAATAACAAAAGTTTATCTAGTAGTGGGTAGGCAGGTAAGGTAGGAAAGGGGGGTTTTTAACTTTAACTTTCTTTGCTTTGGTTCTGTCCAGCCCCTTTCCCCAAAATTTACCGTGTGAAGTAATAAATAAATTCTTACCCGCACCTACAGTCCCATACCTCTTCACTCCACGGGGAGTTGAGTTGTAGCAGGGTGTTGCGTTCCCTCTCCCTAGAGGCATACAGAACTGAAAAAGTGTGTGTGAGCAAGGAGGCCAACAAACCTGACTCAGTTATACCAGCTCTGTCAGGAGGAATGAGACAAAACTTACCCAACTTGTTGTGGGAAGCTTGTGGAAGTCTACCTGAAACGTTTGACCCAAGTTAAACAATTTAAAAAGGCAATGCTACCAAATACTAATTGAGTGTATGTAAACTTCTGACCCACTGGGAATGTGATGAAAGAAATAAAATCAGAAAAATCATTATCTCTACTATTATTCAGACATTTAAGATTCTTAAAATAAAGTGGTGATCTTAACTGACCTAAGACAGGGAATATTTACTAGGAGTAAATGTCAGGAATTGGGAAAACCTGAGTGTAAATGTATTTGGCTCAGGTGTATGTAAACTTCCGACTTGCACACAATCCTAATGAGAGGTGTGAGGCTGGTTGAAGTTTTCAACAAGCATGTGTATTCTGGGCTCAGTTTTTGACAGTGCAACACTGAGGTCATGCTCAGCATTGACACTGTTTCTGCACTTGAGAACCCTGACTTGCATAGGAATGTGGTGCCAAACTGGCTCAGAACATCTACTGCTTTCTGCTGCAGATGAGCAACCCAGAACTGTGTGAGTGTTTGTCTCAAAAAGCATCTTGCTTCAATCAATTTATTCCAGTTAAGGAGAACAAGTATTACTTGTAACAGTTCCAACCAAGACTTGTTTTCAATCATTTCAACAGTATGTTGAACAAATGTACAGTAGGCCTGACAATTTTATCTTCATCTGTACTGTTTCTCAGTAGCTAGTTAGCTTGCTTTGGCTAACATTAGCTATTAGCTGTGTAACGTTACAAGGCCAGGGGATTGTTTGAAAGAGAAACTCACATCTACTACTATGAGATAGTACTCCCTTATTTCTGCTTACATCTGCTATAAAATGACAACAATGCTTTGCTAGTTGACTTTTCCACTTCCGAAGCACTGTTTCCTGAAGCATTCTGTCCTGTTCTGAAAGAACTCCCTGGGTTTACCGTCATGTTGTGCCTGGATGTTAGGTCAGGACGTGTCGTTTTATTAATTTGTTCGTTTTGAGACTCATTATTAAGCACTTCCCCACACAAAACACATTGTGGGCGCTCCTCGTTATTTCTCAAAGTTTGTATGAAAGAGACAAAAAGTCATCACTGTATTTACGTTTCATGACGATTGAGCTCAGTCAGAACTAGTGGCTAGCATGAGTCAATTTCATGACAGCGGTGAAGAGTGGGAATAACAAGTAGTGATGGGTCGTTCGCACATATCAAAAGAGCCAAATCTATTTCTAAAAATAAGTTATAAATAGAATGAAGTAATTCAAAGAAATAAAAAAGAAAATAACATAGGCCTAAATGCTCAAGCTCAGACTAACAGCTTCACCTGTTGTTCCTGTCAGACACAGTGTCAACCAATGAACCAAAGATGCGTGAGGGAAGGCCGAGCCAACTCACTCAGTCACACACTTAGCAGCCAAGGAGAGAGAGGAAGGACAGCTTGAAAACAACAGCTGGAAAATGAGTCGGAGGCACAGTAGCATTTGGATAATGTAGACAATGTTAGAGCACAGTGTAGAATTTGCCAAAACAAAATCTCAAATAAAGCTGGTTCTATGCACAACCTACACCGGCATATGCAAACTGTGCACCCAACTGTGAAGCTAGCTGTAGTGGAGCTTCGAGAATCTAGCAGGCCGACTAGTGATAGTGGTGGAGCCAGCACCTCCACGTGGCGATATATCTTCTTAGTCAAGTAGGCCTACTCCGCAGCAACGCATTCTTCTATAGACCAGTTTATGCCAAAGTCTATATCTGAAGCAAAACAAGACCAAATTGATATTGCATTGGCTAAAATGATTTCCAGCCATTTTTTATCGTGGAGGACAGAGGTTTTAGAAATTATAGCACTGGTCTAAATCCAATGTACACAATTCCTAGCAGGAAAAACCTTTAAAAATCACTTTTCCACAACTGTATGAGAGCACACCAGCTTCAGTGCGGGAAAGAGTCCAAAAAGCTACTGCAGTTTGCCTTACCACTGACTGCTGGACATGTAGGGTAACCACTTCTTACATGACAGTTACATGTCACTTCATGGAAGATTTTTTGATGTCTAGCTGCCTTCTGGACTGCTAGACATACACACCTCAGTGAACTTGGCAGAGGAACTGTTGAGAGTGGCCAGAGAATGGCAAGTAGATGGAAACGTGGTCTAACACAACGTTAGCGACAATGCAGCTAACATAACCAAAGCCATGAACATTTTAAAATGGACCCATCATCCATGTCTTGCCCACACAATCAACCTGATTGTAAGAGATGCTCTGAAGGTGATGAAGCCCACTGTGGACAAAGTGAAAGCAGCTGTGGAATACTTCCACAGGAGCACAGTGGGTGCTGAATAACTAAAGTCTACACAATGCCAGATGGGGATGCCTGAGCTGAGGCCTAAACATGACTGCACTACAAGGTGGAATTAAACTATTTATATGTTGAAGCGGTTTCTTGAGTTAAAGGATGCCATCATCTCTATCCTGGCCATTGTCAATACGCATGTTGATGCTCTGACCCAAGAAGAATGGGAGGTGGAGGAGGTGTGCAGAGTCCTGGAACCCTTTGTGCAGGTCACTGTGGAGATCAGTGGAGAGGTACAGTAAGCAGTTATTACATTATTTAATCCAGTATTATATATGTATATGAGCAGTAGATGAGAATGTAGTATCAGTAGACAAAACATGAACTAATAAGTTACTGTTCTCTTTTCAGCTATGTGACAGCCCAAAAAAATGATACTCCTGTGTAAGGGTCTGCAGCGAATCACAGCCAGCCGCCAGAGAGAAGCAAATGTAACCACAGGACATGTGACAGAGTTGATGGACACCCTAAGTTCATCAATGGACAGAAAGTTCCACAGAATGCAATATAATCACATGCTATCAGAAACCACTGCACTTGACTCCAGGTTTAAGAAGTTAGCCTTCAGTGATGCCAGAACGATTGATGAGGCTCTTCAAAGAATAACCCCAGCAGCAGGGCGGGACAGCCCCAGCAGCAGGGAGGGACAGCCCCAGCAGCAGGGAGGGACAGCCCCAGCAGTCAGCTGGCTCAGGCACCAGGGCAACAGGAAGAAGAGGGATCAGATGGAGCAGAAGCACCAGCAGTAGTGCTACAAATGTCTACTGTTTGACGAGAGAGCAGCTGGTGATGCAGCATGAAGGAATCCCTCAGCAGATGCCATAATGGAGGTCCGATCCTATTTGGAGGAGCCTCAGCAGATCCTCAGCTGGTGGAAGAACAAGGCCTCTGTCTACCCACGGCTTACTAAAGTCATGACAGGGAGACTCTGCATAGTGGCCACTTCCGTTCCCTCAGAGGGTCTTCTCAAACGGGACAAATAATTACTCCGAGAAGAAACCGCATCAGCTCCTCGAAAGTGAGGCAGCTTACATTTCTGAATGAAAATCTCTCAAATGCAAATATGGTCAGTATTGCAGTGTGCTGCTGGTTATAACATGGTAATAAAGAAGAGAGAGAAAAGACGGACTAGTTTAATGTTTTAAGTGGGATGCTGCAGTTTTGCAAATTGTTATTTATTTTTAATTTGATATGGTGCAATATTCTATTATGCTGTTCAGATTGTATTCGTTTTGAATGGTTAGACTTATATGCACTTTGATTATATACATGAAAAAGTTCTACTTTAAGCGCAAATGTTTAATAGCGTTCTTTTTCATAACAGACCAATGCATTTTTAAATACATTGTGGTTAAGGTAGAGTACGATTTCATTAAATAATTGAATTAGAATTAACACCAATCATAGTCAAACTATCACAAAATGTTTGACTTTTTAAGAGCCGTAATGCCCATCACTAATAACAAGTCAGTGGCTTGAACGACAGTGCTGCAGCGCCGGTAAACAGCGAAGCACACGGGCATCTCCCTCTACCACTCGCGCAGCTGCCAAACTAAGCAGAGACCGCTCTGAACCATGAGCGCAGTTGCACTTGGCCAAATCAATTCCAGTAATTCATGAAATAATTGTACATTTACGTTGTGACCCACTTTGGGTTTAAACCCTAAATTTAGAAACATGTGGACAATATTTGTACATTTGTTGACTCTAGATCCATCTTGGAAATAATAATATTTTAGATCCAGGTTAGTGAAGACTAATCAACCTGGATAGATAAAAAAAAAGAAGAAGAAATGATCCTGGCAGTTTCAGAGTCAGTCGGTCTGTGTGTGTGTGTGTGTGTGTGTGTGTGTGTGTGTGACTTCATCAGAGGTGACAGATAAGCGCTACCTAAATGGTCTACTTCAGAGGATAGAATTCCTCCCTTCGTCAATCACATCCTGTTCGTCAAATGACATCACTGCACTCACAAAATGAAGCCTTGTGTTTCAAGAAACGAGCCGAAAGCCCTCTAGACCTCTAAGCCACAGAATTGAATTAAGTCATTTGAGAAGATAGAGTTACATACAACTATGTTATGAGTAAGTTATATATTAGCACATAATGCTCCTGAACTTCACCACAATAATACGTCACCGTTGGCAGGAAAAACAACAACTATGATGGTCAAATGACCAGTAGTAAAACGTTTTCCCTGCTCTAATAAGAGACTCAATGAAGCAGTATCCTTTTCCCTCAGGTGAGAGGAATAGAGTTCAGTCATGTCTTTGTAAAGAGGGGCAGGTTGTCTGTGTGAGGTGAGAGTCAGTCTCTTGGAAGCCCCGAGCAGGAGAATCCACTCTCGCCTCACCTGGGAGAGAGCAGTGCTTTTCTCTGACCACCAACTGCACTCTACCAGGAGTAGAGAGAGACAGCAAACCACTAGTCACCAAGGTCCAGTTGCCCCCAAATTGATGCATTCGTTTCTGGGGGCTCGTCCGGGATGAGTAACTATAGAAGACTAAACTCCCAGATTATAGACTACACACCTCCTTGTGCAAACCATAGTTAACATCACCAGACGACAGGTCAGCATAAGACCACCCACAATACTCTCTAGATTCTAGACCACATGAGACGTCACTGTGGCAGACACTGTCAGTGTCTAGATAAACTGCCTACGTCTGCCAGGCACTTCCACACTGTGACAACCTGCCCAGAGCAGAAGAGCTGTCACAGACCACCACTAAGCACAGACTCCAGACCTGTAGCTATAGCCCCAACAGTGCTGGCCTGTCACAGAGGGCAACTCTAAACACAGACTCCAAACCTGTAGACAGAGAGAATTGAGTGGTGGGTAGAAACTGCAGTGCAGTCAGGGCCACTGCAGTCAGCAGGGCAACTCCAGGACAAGAATACAGTGGCCCAGATTCAGCTACATGGTGAAAGGAAGGGGGAGGACAGAGAGAGCTAGCTGCAGCTCAGAGAGAAGATACAGTCCTCTGTGTGTGTGTGTGTGTGTGAGAGAGAGAGAGAGCTGCAGCAATAACCTGTCACTCTAATGCGGAGTGTTTGAGAAGGGGAACTTGTTCTGTTCCTCTGAAACAGAGCAGCGCTGGTGTTTAGCGTCGAGAAGAGACAAGGTTCACTAGTTCTGAAAGACAATCAGAGTGACACACACACACACACACACACTTACTATGAAAGCACTGTCTGCCAGACAGAAGGCACTGAACTCAAGGAGCACATTCTTGGTATGCAAAGCATGCGCAAATATACACACAGTCACAGCCAAACCCATTCTCTATCTGAAGGACGTGAGCACGTACACACATACATCTCTATCCTATGTCTCTCACTGCTGACCAGAAACGGTGTACGTGTGACTGACGCTGATACCATGGGGACTTGGATCACTTCAAAAGCAACCCGGGTGTGAGTGTTTTTATCTGCGTAGATGGCCTGGCAACAGCACCTTTCATTTGGTTAGCACTGCTATAATTAAATTGCTTCCAGGAGCCTGGCTGGGTGGGATATGGACCCTGAAATAGCTACGCGAGACCAAGAGGAGGAGTGTGGGTGTGCGGCCGGGCGCAGCAACAGGCAGCATTCCACTGTGACAAGCTGACACACAAATTACCGCCTGCGCACTGCCTGTCCCGGGACCACAGGCAGTGCCACAGACACCGATATTACAGTCAGAGAGAGTCTGCCATGTTAGTTCGTACTGTACACTATATGGGCATAGGCACATTGCCATAGAGACACATGTATGCATGCGCCAAGGTTATTATAGTTATGTGATTTAATATTAGTTTTTATTTCTATTACATTTTAGACTTTTATTTGAAATTCAGTTTAGTATCAGTTCGTTTATAGAATTTGATTTAATAGATTTTATTTAGCTTCAGTTTCATTTCTATTTCGTTTTTATATTATTTAGTTTGTCTTAGTTTTAGTGTTAGGGACAGAAAGTAGCCTATGCGCGGGAGGCTAGGAGCCATTTAAGTTCACAATGGCACAGCATGTGCTAACACAGGCTTAAGCCATTACATTGGTTTGGTTTAAATTATAAATCAATCCTAATGTGACTTAGACTAATGCAAGAAATATGGTGGAAGGAAACGCTCTTGCCCAGGTTAACACCAATTCAATGTTTTTTTGACTTTAGTAGTAGATGTAAGAAGAATCAAGTACCTTTGCCTTTATCTGACAAAGAGAGGAAAAAACAACAAATGAAGTCATGGCACATTTGACACATGTTAGTTTAATGCATTCAGTTGTACAACTGACTAGCTATCACCCTTTCCCTTTATGTAATATGCATCACTAACTAACCCCTTCAAATAGGGTTCTTAAAAACAGCTGCAACAGCAAAAACATAACCAACACAACACTTCTATTAGTTCACAGCCAGCCAGCCAGCCAGCCAGCCAGCCAGCCAGCTTGTGTGTGTGTGTGTGTTTCTTTTCAACCAAACAAGATTTTCTGGTTTATCGTCAAGGCTCTGCGTTCCAGATAGGTGGTCGTTTGGTTCCTCAAGCCTGATGACAGTTGTCCACAGAAAGAAGATAATCTCTCCACACACGGTTGGGATGCAGGGGGAGAAACTACATCCAGTGCCACAGGGCACAACTTTGGATAAACAACCACCCTTGCCTGCCAGAAGTGGAGAGGTGACTCTGTACCTATCCCAGGTATTTCCGCAGCTCACACGGGACACTTAATGCCCAGTCAGTTTGACCCTCAAGACACAATTTGTTGCGAGGAAGCTATTTCTGAAGTACTGTGGTCCAGATTCTTGCTCGATTCATTGTGCTGGCATCTTCCTGGGGTCCTGCTGCTACACGGCTGTACTCTCTGATTTGCTGAAGTACAAAAGACTCCATCTCTGTTAAGCAGTGCCAGAGACACACTTGGGTCCATCAGTTAAGCTGATGCAGGGGTTGGATCGAAGATAGCTGTCGGAGGATTCAGTATACATGCGAAGCACTCACGCAATGACTTCAGGAGGACCTGTGCCAACTGTTTTGTAACAGTAGTTGACTGCAAGTGTGCCTCAAGGTTGAGAAGGCACGGCACCAGATCAAGACAGTGACTGGCTGTTAGTTTTAAGTTGGTCGGTGTTGATTGCAAAAGACTCTAGCTTGGCCCAGTCACTGGTCAACAAGTTGGTCGTTGTGGATTGCGACCGGCTCCAGCAACTACACAAGCTGTTCTCAATGCTCGCCATGTTCGTTGAACATATCATCCCAAAATCATGGGCATTAATATGGAGTTGGTCCCCCTTTGCTGTTATAACAGCCTCCATTATTCTGGGAAGGCTTTCTACTAGATGTTGGAACGTTGCAGCGGGGACTTGCTTCCAGTCAGCCACAAGAGCATTAATGAGGTCGGGCGATTAAGCCTGGCTCGCATTTGGCATTCCAATTCATCCCAAAGTTGTTTGATGGGGTTGAGGTCAGGGCTCTGTGCAGGCCAGTCAAGTTCTTCCACACCAATCTCAACAAACCAATTCTGTATGAACCTCGCTTTGTGCACAGGGGCATTGTCATACTGAAACAGGAAAGTGCCTTCCCAAAACTGTTGCCACAAAGTTGGAAGCACATAATCGTCTAGAATGGCAATTTATGCTGTAGCGTTAAGATTTCCCTTCACTGGAACTAAGGGGCCTAGCGAAACCATGAAAAACAGCCCCAGACCATTATTCCTCCTCAACCAAATTTTATAGTTAGCACTATGCATTGCGGCAGGTAGCGTTCTCATGGCATCCGCCAAACCCAGGTTTGTCCGTGGGCCTGCCAGATGGTGTGATTCATCACTCCAGAGAAGGCGTTTCCACTGCTCCAGAATCCAATGTGGGCGAGCTTTAAACCACTCCAGCCGATGCTTGGCATTGCGCATGGTGATCTTAGGCTTGTGTGCAGCTGCTCGGCCATGGAAACCCATTTCATGAAGCTCCTGACAAACATTTATTGTGCTGAAGTTGCATCCAGAGGTAGTTTGGAACTCGGTAGTGAGTGTTGCAACCGAGGACAGACAATTTTTACGAGCTATGCACTTAAGCACTCGGTGTTCCCATTGTGAGCTTGTATGGCCAACCACTTTGTGGCTGATACGTTGTTGCTCCTAGACTTTCCACTTCACAATAACAGCACTTACCGTTGACTGGGGCAGCTCTAGTAGGGCAGAAATTGTGACGAACTGACTTGTTGGAAAGGTGGCATCCTATGATGGGGTCACGTTGAAAGTCACTGAGCTCTTACAGTACAGGCCATTCTATGCCAATGTTTGTCTATGGAGATTGCATGGCTGTGTGCTGGATTTTATAAACCTGTCAGCAATGGGTGTGGTTGAAATAGCCGAATCTACAAATGTTAAGGGGTATCCACATACATTTTTTTTTTTGCGTATCTACTGGCAGTGTTTACCCACCAGATTCAGAAGCTTGAAAACGCCATTAGATTTTTGCCCAAAGTTTAGAATACATTTTTTAAAACTAAACATAATTTATGAAGTTTTTTATTTTAATAAATTTTGCCATCAAAGATAACAGTTTCAGTATAGTTTTACAAATGTTTTTCGTTTGCATTTTTATTTCAGGTTACTAAATATTTCCAATTTTAACTTTTGTTTTAGTTTACTATGCGAGCACACACATACACCTTGTATGTACATACAGTACATGTAACCACAGTGTATTTAGTAGACACACACACACTAAACCTTGTAACTAACAATTTTCTACCCATCCCAGACTACTCCACCCTCCTCCTCACTATTACAACAACAACTCTTCCCACTCATTCAGGTTGAAGAGAGCTAAGAAGCCTCCATGTCGATTATGAATACTTTGATATGAATCATAGAGCCAAACGGTGATAAATCCTGGGGACTACTTTGTACTCAGCATCGTTATGGTGAGCAATTATAGACATTATATTCCATTCCTTTCAGGGTGGGCAGGGCTGGATGACTAGCAGTACACTGATCTAGGATCAGATGAGAGAACATGACTGAGTATGAAAGGGTAATGTGATGTATGATTATAGAATGAGGTGGGTTATTACAGGGGATTAGATTTTCCATAGATTCAGGTGCAATTACTGCAGATGGCAACCACAGCGTTTTTTAAAATCTCCTAATCAAAGGCGCACAGCAACCAAGACTCTGGGGATTTCGAGAGTGTGCGCGTGTGTGTCACAAATGCAACAGCGTGAAGTAAAGGAACTGGGACCTACTTTGATGTTGACTCTTCGTCATACTTGCTCTTCAGGTCCAAAAGCTCTGCCTGAGTTGCTTCAAGTGCTGAAAAAAACAAATGAAGCATTTTGAAGGAAGACCAGCTGTGGTTGGATGGAAGAAGTAGTACTGCTAGGCCCTAACATACAGACCAGCGGTGGTTGGATGGAAGAAGTACTACTGCTAGGCCCTAACATACAGACCAGCGGTGGTTGGATGGAAGAAGTACTACTGCTAGGCCCTAACATACAGACCAGCTGTGGTTGGATGGAAGAAGTACTACTGCTAGGCCCTAACATACAGACCGGCGGTGGTTGGATGGAAGAAGTAGTACTGCTAGGCCCTAACATACAGACCAGCTGTGGTTGGATGGAAGAAGTACTACTGCTAGGCCCTAACATACAGACCAGCGGTGGTTGGATGGAAGAAGTACTACTGCTAGGCCCTAATATACAGACCAGCGGTGGTTGGATGGAAGAAGTACTACTGCTAGGCCCTAACATACAGACCAGCTGTGGTTGGATGGAAGAAGTACTACTGCTAGGCCCTAACATACAGACCAGCGGTGGTTGGATGGAAGAAGTACTACTGCTAGGCCCTAACATACAGACCAGCGGTGGTTGGATGGAAGAAGTACTACTGCTAGGCCCTAACATACAGACCAGCGGTGGTTGGATGGAAGAAGTACTACTGCTAGGCCCTAATATACAGACCAGCGGTGGTTGGATGGAAGAAGTACTACTGCTAGGCCCTAACATACAGACCAGCGGTGGTTGGATGGAAGAAGTAGTACTGCTAGGCCCTAACATACAGACCAGCGGTGGTTGGATGGAAGAAGTACTACTGCTAGGCCCTAACATACAGACCAGCGGTGGTTGGATGGAAGAAGTAGTACTGCTAGGCCCTAACATACAGACCAGCTGTGGTTGGATGGAAGAAGTACTACTGCTAGGCCCTAACATACAGACCAGCGGTGGTTGGATGGAAGAAGTACTACTGCTAGGCCCTAACATACAGACCAGCTGTGGTTGGATGGAAGAAGTAGTACTGCTAGGCCCTAACATACAGACCAGCGGTGGTTGGATGGAAGAAGTACTACTGCTAGGCCCTAACATACAGACCAGCGGTGGTTGGATGGAAGAAGTAGTACTGCTAGGCCCTAACATACAGACCAGCTGTGGTTGGATGGAAGAAGTACTACTGCTAGGCCCTAACATACAGACCAGCGGTGGTTGGATGGAAGAAGTACTACTGCTAGGCCCTAATATACAGACCAGCGGTGGTTGGATGGAAGAAGTACTACTGCTAGGCCCTAACATACAGACCAGCTGTGGTTGGATGGAAGAAGTACTACTGCTAGGCCCTAACATACAGACCAGCGGTGGTTGGATGGAAGAAGTACTACTGCTAGGCCCTAACATACAGACCAGCGGTGGTTGGATGGAAGAAGTACTACTGCTAGGCCCTAACATACAGACCAGCTGTGGTTGGATGGAAGAAGTACTACTGCTAGGCCCTAACATACAGACCAGCGGTGGTTGGATGGAAGAAGTAGTACTGCTAGGCCCTAACATACAGACCAGCTGTGGTTGGATGGAAGAAGTACTACTGCTAGGCCCTAACATACAGACCAGCGGTGGTTGGATGGAAGAAGTACTACTGCTAGGCCCTAACATACAGACCAGCTGTGGTTGGATGGAAGAAGTACTACTGCTAGGCCCTAACATACAGACCAGCGGTGGTTGGATGGAAGAAGTACTACTGCTAGGCCCTAACATACAGACCAGCGGTGGTTGGATGGAAGAAGTACTACTGCTAGGCCCTAACATACAGACCAGCTGTGGTTGGATGGAAGAAGTACTACTGCTAGGCCCTAACATACAGACCAGCGGTGGTTGGATGGAAGAAGTAGTACTGCTAGGCCCTAACATACAGACCAGCTGTGGTTGGATGGAAGAAGTACTACTGCTAGGCCCTAACATACAGACCAGCGGTGGTTGGATGGAAGAAGTAGTACTGCTAGGCCCTAACATGCTGCCCTCTATAGATTCCTGTAAGGACTGAGTGAGGCCTCTCTGCCTCCAGCTACATGAGGTAAGGCTTCTAGAAAAGCCACATCTTAGGTTTCACAACCTAAGACAACTCTGGTAACTTTATTTTACAGTCCTCTTACAGCTGCTATTTGTAAGTAAATTACATACTAGTAGTTATTACTTTTCTGATAGTTTGTTTTTACTATTTCTTAAATACCCAATAGAATTGTTAGTATCTTTATGTACCAAATGGTACTATTTCAAAGGGTATCTATTATTAGGCTATGATAATTTAACCATCATAACCATCTACTGCCAACCTGGCTGCCAATTTCATATGGTGATAAAATTATATTTTAAGCATAAACCTCATAATTAAGCATGGGCCTTTGTACTATAAGCTCTCTCTCTCCTCTCTCTCCTCAGCAGGCTACAATACTAGGGCGAGTGGCTGGGCCTGGACTCGAGCTGATGTGCTGTGACAAGGGACTGTCAGTCCTAGAGCAGGGAGAAGGCTGCATAGGGCGGGGACTGGGACAGTGTTGACAGGCCTGGATTAGTCACTCACTAGGCAGTAGTCAGCCAGCCAGCCAAAAGGACAGATAGAAAGAGAGAGACAGAGGAGAATCCACCATCTGATGCTACCTTCTGGGTCAACATAAAGACATACTGCCAGCTGAGAAGTGTGTTGACACCAAGCGAGCCTTAACTGTGCCACATTGGGGGCATTTATACAAAGGTTTGGGATAGTATACATGCGGATCTCAAGTTAGGATTGGACCTGTGAGACTATAACTGGGTGTAGAAGGTTAGCAACTGTTTACCTGTCTGTAAGGACTGGGCCTTACTGTCTGCCTCCTCCAGCTTTGACACTGCAGACTCCTGGTTCTCCTGTTGTTGACTGTGTGGACAGAGGAAGAGATACAAGTTAGCTATGAGAGGGAACAGGCTAGCAGAGCAACACTGCGTAATATTTTTTTTTCGCTTAGCAGCATTTCAAAAGGCTAATGTAGCATAACTTGGGGCTCCCAAGTGGTGCAGTGGTCTAAGGCACTGCATCTCAGTGCTTGAGACATCACTATAGACACCATGGTTTGATACCAGGCTGTATCACAACCGGCCGTGATTGGGAGTCCCATAGGGCGGTGCACAATTGGCCCATCGTCGTCCGGGTTTGGCCGGGGTAGGCCGTCATTGTAAATAATAATTTGTTCTTAACTGACTTGCCTAGTTAAATAAAGGTTAAATACATAAATAAATACATTATAGTGAAGACACCCTCTGTTCTGCTCTGTCTGGTCTGTCTGTGGGTTATTACTTTTAATACTGGAACACCAGGGCACCTATAGGGCCTTTTTCTTCATGCCGCCAGCTCTCCTGCACCAACAGACTTCTCATCAATTTACCTCTGCGCTAAAAAGCAGGGGGAACACGCCAAACGCTGAAGAATTAACGACACCTCCTGACTGGCTTAGCTGTTACTGAGGACAAGATGAGAGGGGTTGAGTTGGTTTGTCCTTGGGAGTTGGTTCATTATAAGAGACTCAACCTCCAAAAGGAAAGGTTATCAAGGTTGGGTCTCATTGGTAGCCACTATCCATATCATCTCTTGTTTATCAGATGTGTGGGTAGGAACTCTCTAGTTGCCAGATTTGGAAATCCTGGCATTTATTTATTTTTATCTAAGCTTTATTTAACTAGGCAAGTCAGTTAAGAAGAAATTCTTATTTACAATGATGGCCTACCCCGGACGACGCTGGGCCAACTGTGCGCCAACCTATGGGATTCACAATCACGGCCGGTTGTAATACAGCCGGGAATCGAACCAGGGTCTGTAGTGACGCCTCAAGCACTGAGATTGTTTGCCTTAGACCGCTTGGAACATACGGTTTTATAATCTGGGATGTCTACTGTCTCTCTATATTTAGGTTTAATAGTGTGTGAGACACCACCAGATATTACATATCCTCAACCTAGCCAGAGTGTGTGGCCTAAAAATAGAGCTGGTGAGATGCTAGAGTTCAGGGAGTTGGGCAGTGTGTCCAATCACTATAAGCATCATTTTAGTGCCCACCACTCGTGACCCTGCGCCCTGTGGAGAGTTGTCATGCTGTAATCTGTCCTTACTGCTACAGTCACTACAACTTGTAACACCACTTGATGCCAGGCAGAAAGACCCTGAATCAACACATCACAGCCGGCCCATTGAATGGTTGTGCAGATTTTGATCACTCTCTCTCTCCCTCTTTTCCTCCCAGGAAACAGAATAATTCAAGGTAGCAAAACGGGGTCGTGCTCTACGGTGGCGCTTTTGTAAAAAAAAAGGTGACAGCGGTGACAGGTCACAATGGCCTGTAATTGTTGCCCTCTGACGTAACAGATAACAGAGCAGAACTGTGTCCCTGTCCTGTGAGTGACAGTCTGGCAGCAGTGATGATCAGGAGGCTCAGTGCGGTATTACCATCCATGCCGGGGGGTTTAGGAGTAAACAAACAGCAGTGAATTAAAAGGTATTACGGTGCAAAGGGATTATAGCTAGGGTTGGGCGGTCCCAATAAAATCCTTGTGGAAAGGCCGCATATGCCTCCATCAGGAAACACTGATGGGATCATATAATATTGTGTGACATTGAGGGAGAGCCGGTTCGAGTTGAAATCGAGATATCTCACATTCAGTTATGATTAGGAGCAAGTTCAATAGGAATACAATGGTAAAACAATGTAAAAAAAACAAATGACTGCCAGTTCTCATTCCGGATTCAATATCTGCTCAGCTCCAGTGCTGAATGAAAGTGTAAATGTCAACGTGATAGGGAGTCCGTCTCAGTGCCCTTCACAACAACCCTGGGCGTAATTTGAACTAAAGTTGGTCACCGACCTACAAAGCAAACATATAGCAAACAACACTGACCATCGTTAAGGCCAGACGACTGAAGGGACAGAATTTAGAGAACCATTGGTTCACCATGGAAGTATGGAAATATGCAGACAACAGCTGTAAGGGTATTCCGTCTGGGCCTAACCGTCGCTCATACTCAGACACAAACTGCAGCCAGTAGTTTCTGTCTGCTGGCAAACACTAGTAAGCCTATCCCCCACAGCCAGTCCTCACTAGCAGAGTAGCGGCAGAACACGGTACAGGCTACAGGGGGCGTTCCTGCTTACCACGCCTCCTCTGCATGGTTGTTGTGGAGCTGCCCATCCTCGCCCTCTTTCTTCTCCTTCTCTTCCTCTCTCCTCTCCTCCTGGCCCAGCTCCTTGGCCTGCTTCTTCAGGGTCTCTTCATACTCTTCTATCTTCTCCTTAAGTGCTTTAATTGTGACCTCTGAGAGACACAGAGACAGAGAGACCGAGAGAGAGACAGAGAGAGAGACCGAGAGAGACCGAGAGAGAGAGAGAGACCGAGAGAGAGAGAGAGAGAGAGACCGAGAGACCGAGAGAGAGAGACCGAGAGAGAGAGACCGAGAGAGAGAGACCGAGAGAGAGAGAGACCGAGAGACCGAGAGAGAGAGACAGAGAGAGACCGAGAGAGAGAGAGAGATACCGAGAGACCGAGAGAGAGAGAGAGAGAGAGAGACCGAGAGAGAGAGAGACCGAGAGAGAGAGAGACCGAGAGAGAGAGAGACCGAGAGAGAGAGAGACCGAGAGAGAGAGAGAGAGACCGAGAGAGAGAGAGAGACCGAGAGAGAGACCGAGAGAGAGAGAGAGACCGAGAGAGAGAGAGAGACCGAGAGAGAGACCGAGAGAGAGAGAGAGAGAGACAGAGAGAGAGACAGAGAGACCGAGAGAGAGACCGAGAGAGAGACCGAGAGAGAGACCGAGAGAGAGAGAGACCGAGAGAGAGACCGAGAGAGAGAGAGACCGAGAGAGAGAGAGACCGAGAGAGAGAGAGACCGAGAGAGAGAGAGACCGAGAGAGAGAGAGAGACCGAGAGAGAGAGAGACCGAGAGAGAGAGAGACCGAGAGAGAGAGAGAGACCGAGAGAGAGAGACCGAGAGAGAGAGACCGAGAGAGAGAGAGACCGA